>NC_084563.2:26152098-26207098 GCF_033978685.3 Nerophis lumbriciformis | reverse complement strand
TGCATACTCACGGTACCGCGTCTGCGCATCCAACTCAAAGTCCTCCTGGTAAGAGTCTCTGTTGTCCCAGTTCTCCACAGGTCAATGGTAAAGCTTGACTGTCATCTTTCGGGAATGTAAACAATGAAACACCGGCCGTGTTTGCGTTGCTGCAGTCGGCCGCAATACACCGCTTCCCACCCACAGCTTTCTTCTTTGCTGTCTCCATTGTTCATTGAACAAATTGCAAAAGATTCACCAACACAGATGTCCAGAACACTGTGGAATTTTGCGATGAAAACAGACGACTTAATAGCTGGCCACCATGCTGTCCCAAAATGTCCTCTACAATCCGTGACGTCACGTGCAGGCGTCATCATACCGAGACGTTTTCAGCAGGATATGTCGCGCAAAATTTAAAATTGCACTTTAGTAAGCTAACCCGGCCGTATTGGCATGTGTTGCAATGTTAAGATGTCATCATTGATATATAAACTATCAGACTGCGTGGTCGGTAGTATTGGGTTTCAGTAGGCCTTTAAATTACTTTCAAATTCATGTAAAATGACAGTAATTATCTTTCATTAAATATGTAGCTTGTTATGTAAAAGTCTATGTCCATACTAACAATCTAACTGTAGAATAAAGGTATTTTTCTGCAGAACTGTTTGCATCGTCACTTTATTAAAGGTGGTTGATCTTAATAATTTTGTAAAAATCTGAAAATTTTTAAAAATCATGATAGTTTTCCGCAAAACGTTTCATGAAAATTTCTGTAAATATAATGTTTTTGATCATTATTTGGTTTACATTGTTTTACTTTAATTTTATGGTTTTCGTTTGGCAGCCGGAGCTGCCAGTAGATGACCGTTTTTTTACAGAATTTTGTTCATCCCTGAAAAACCCCGCCAGGTGAACAGATGATTTTACCCCTTCCGGTGCTGACGTAAGACAAGCCATACGTGAGCATAGGATGAACAAATACACTACGCGACTAAGACTATAGTGGCGATTAACAGTTAGCTTCTACAGTTGGGTTGCCCAAAGTGCGGCACAGGGGCCATCTGTGGTCCCTGACTCCTTTGTCATCGGCATTAAGAACATTACAAAAAAAACAAAAAAATAGAGATCTCATTTGCACCCCTGGTGGTGAAATCTATCAAAATGAGGGTGGTCCCAAAAAGGAAGGATTTCTTCAAATTGACTGTGTGTCACTTTTAAAAGTGCTCCCCCTCTAGTCAACATATGAAATAACAAGTGTGTGTAAGAAATTGAAATGTGCCCCCTTTTGGCCAAAATTAATTTTATATATATATATATATATATATATATATATATATATATATATATATATGGACATACTTGAACATAACTTGAAGTAAATAATGAAGATTAAAAACCAATTACAAATTAAAACAATTTAAAAAATGACTAAAAGCAGTCTTTTTCTCACAATGTGTTGACTTTTTTCTTATAAAATTGGGAAATATTTCTCATATTCTTTCTGTTTCTGTAACATTGCAATAGTTATTTGTAAAATTATTACTTTTTTATGTAAAATTGTTACTTTAATGCAAAATGGTGACATTTGTCATATAACATTCAGACTTTTGTTACAATATTTCAAATGTTGTTGTTGTTCTTGTAAAATAGTGAAATTTTTGGAGTAAAATGAGGACTTTTTTCATGATGTTGCCAAGTAAAAATTGTGATTATTATTATAACATTGCCAACATGTTAGTTTTCTTATAAAATTGTGACTTTTGTCGAGTAAAATTGCGACTCTTTTCATAAAATTGCCAAAGTTTAAGCCTTTTTTGTAAAACTGCATAGTCTTTGTGAGGACATTTAGTCTTTGTGGGACTGTTGTGGCGATCTGTGGGAGGAGGTCCGCCTGTGAGCGTGTCCTGATGACATCATCCTCACGTCTCCTCAGTGGAGTGCACAGGTGAGCACAATCAGCCTAATTGGCAGCTCACGCCAGCACTCCATAAAAGTTTGGCTGCTCAGAACGTTGTCCAGTGGTCTTGCAGAGCAGCTGATGCGACGCCGCGTGCTAAATCATTGGACTAAAACGCATTGGGAAAAGGAAAAGAGCAAGAGGCTACTGGTAAGCTCACGTCTTTTTACTGGGCCAGAACAAAGTGTTTGGAACACAGAAGCCAAGGTCTGTGCTTATGGAGCAAACAAATCATATGTTAAATGTGTTGTCTGTAGAGGTTAAAAAAAGGTCACGCTTATTGACTGATTTAAATTGTGTGCTTATTTTGTTTAAGCTATTTTAAGTACAAACCCCGTTTCCATATGAGTTGGGAAATTGTGTTAGATGTAAATATAAACGGAATACAATGATTTGCAAATCCTTTTCAACCCAATTGAATATGCTACAAAGACAACATATTTGATGTTCAAACTGATAACATGTTTTTTTTGTTGCAAATAATCATTAACTTTAGAATTTGATGGCAGCAACACGTGACAAAGAAGTTGGGAAAGGTGGCAATAAATACTGATAAAGTTGAGGAATGCTCATCAAACACTTATTTGGAACATCCCACAGGTGAACAGGCTAATTGGGAACAGGTGGGTGCCATGATTGGGTGTAAAAGTAGATTCCATGAAATGCTCAGTCATTCACAAACAAGGATGGGGCGAGGGTCACCACTTTGTCAACAAATGCCTGGGCAAATTGTTGAACAGTTTAAGAAAAACCTTTCTCAAGCAGCTATTGCAAGGAATTTAGGGATTTCACCATTGACGGTCCGTAATATCATCAAAGGGTTCAGAGAATCTGGAGAAATCACTGCACGTAAGCAGCTAAGCCCGTGACCTTCGATCCCTCGGGCTGTACTGCATCAACAAGCGACATCGATGTGTAAAGTATATCACCACATGGGCTCAGGAACACTTCAGAAACCCACTGTCAGTAACTACAGTTGGTCGCTACATCTGTAAGTGCAAGTTAAAACTCTCCTATGCAAGGCAAAAACCGTTTATCAACAACACCCAGAAACGCCGTCGGCTTCACTGGGCCTGAGCTCATCTAAGATGGAAACGGGGTTTGTAAATAATATTCATACAGTTAATTGATTAACAAAAGTAAATGGAAAAGTACAAATTCTGCTTTATAGACATAGAATGTGATCCTTAGTTGCTACTTAAAACTGTGAGCAGCAGGTCATGTGCACATCATTGGGCTGTTGAATACGTTGAAGGTTTAATTTGAAGTATCATGTTGTAGAATAAAATATGTGAAATGATCTTTTAAAGCAGGTTAATTTAAGGGTAGATGGTTCTAAAAATAGAACTGGGCTTTTGTTTATCTAATGCTTATATTTTAGTATTTGCCTTTGCCCACCTGCCTTGGTTGACTCAATGAGCAATGGTTAATATAGGCCATGTTTATTATAATAGTGTATGTGTTTTGTTGAGTTTGTGTAAATACTGATTTGAGTTTAATACTTTGTGTTTTGTATATTTTAAAGGTTTTTCACCTTCCTGTTTCTGGTCAATAAATCCGCAAACCGTGTGAAATCCTGAGTCTGGTCAAATCCTTCCCTTTTCAAGTGTGGGAAACCCATGCAGTTGAAGATATACTTGACAGGGACATTTAGTCTTTGTGGGAACATTTAGTCTTTGTGGGAACATTTAGTCTTTGTGGGAACATTTAGTCTTTGTGAGGACATTTAGTCTTTGTGAGGACATTTAGTCTTTGTGAGGACATTTAGTCTTTGTGGGGACATTTAGTCTTTGTGGGGACATTTAGTCTTTGTGAGGACATTTAGTCTTTGTGGGGACATTTAGTCTTTGTGAGGACATTTAGTCTGAGGACATTTAGTCTTTGTGGGGTCATTTAGTCTTTGTGGGGTCATTTAGTCTTTGTGGGGTCATTTAGTCTTTGTGGGGACATTTAGTCTTTGTGGGGACATTTAGTCTTTGTGGGGACATTTAGTCTTTGTGGGGACATTTAGTCTTTGTGGGGTCATTTAGTCTTTGTGGGGTCATTTAGTCTTTGTGGGGTCATTTAGTCTTTGTGAGGACATTTAGTCTTTGAGGAAGTATAGTCTTTGTGAGACATTTACTCTTTGTGGGGACGGTTAGTCTTTGAGGACAACACGTATGTACTGTACATGTTGTGTGTTTTGTCTGTCTTTGTGCAGCACAACTTTTGCTGAGACATTTAGTCTTTGTGAGGACATTTAGTCTTTGTGGGGACATTTAGTCTTTGTGGGGACATTTAGTCTTTGTGGGGACATTTAGTCTTTGTGAGGACGTTTAGTCTTTGTGGGGACATTTAGTCTTTGTGGGGACATTTAATCTTTGTGAAGACGTTTAGTCTTTGTGGGGACATTTAGTCTTTGTGGGGACGTTTAGTCTTTGTGGGGACATTTAGTCTTTGTGGGGACATTTAGTCTTTGTGGGGACATTTAGTCTTTGTGAGGACATTTAGTCTTTGTGAGGACGTTTAGTCTTTGTGGGGACGTTTAGTCTTTGTGGGGACATTTAGTCTTTGTGGGGACATTTAGTCTTTGTGGGGACATTTAGTCTTTGTGGGGACATTTAGTCTTTGTGAGGACATTTAGTCTTTGTGGGGACATTTAGTCTATGTGAGGACGTTTAGTCTTTGTGAGGACGTTTAGTCTTTGTGAGGAAGTTTAGTCTTTGTGGGGACATTTAGTCTTTGTGGGGACATTTAGTCTTTGTGAGGACATTTAGTCTTTGTGGGGACATTTAGTCTGAGGACAACACGCATGTACTGTACATATGTGTTTTGTCTGTCTTTGTGCAGCACAACTTTTGCTGTGACATTTAGTCTTTGTGAGGACATTTAGTCTTTGTGAGGACATTTAGTCTTTGTGGGGACATTTAGTCTTTGTGAGGAAGTTTAGTCTTTGTGAGGAAGTTTAGTCTTTGTGAGGAAGTTTAGTCTTTGTGAGACATTTAGTCTTTGTGAGACATTTGGTCTTTGTGAGACATATGGTGTTTGTGAGACATTTGGTGTTTGTGAGGACATTTGGTCTTTGTGAGGACGTTTAGTCCTTGTGAGAACGTTTAGTCCTTGTGGGGACATTTAGTCTTTGTGTGGGCACGTTTAGTCTTTGTGAGGACATTTAGTCTTTGTGGGGACATTTAGTCTTTGTGGGGACACTTAGTCTTTGTGGGGACACTTAGTCTTTGTGGGGACACTTAGTCTTTGTGGGGACACTCAGTCTTTGTGGGGACACTCAGTCTTTGTGGGGACGTTTAGTCTTTGTGGGGACGTTTAGTCTTTGTGGGGACGTTTAGTCTTTGTGGGGACATTTAGTCTTTGTGAGGAAGTTTATTCTTTGTGGGGACATTTAGTCTTTGTGAGGAAGTTTGGTCTTTGTGAGGAAGTTTGGTCTTTGTGAGGACATTTAGTCTTTGTGAGGACATTTAGCCTTTGTGAGGACATTTAGTCTTTGTGAGGAAGTTTGGTCTTTGTGAGGAAGTTTGGTCTTTGTGAGGACATTTAGTCTTTGTGAGGACATTTAGCCTTTGTGAGGACATTTAGTCTTTGTGAGGAAGTTTATTCTTTGTGAGGACATTTAGTCTTTGTGAGGAAGTTTATTCTTTGTGGGGACATTTAGTCTTTGTGAGGAAGTTTGGTCTTTGTGAGGACATTTAGTCTTTGTGTGACATTTAGTCTTTGTGAGGACATTTAGCCTTTGTGAGACATTTAGTCTTTGTGGGGAAGTTTAGTCTTTGAGAGATATTTAGTATCTGTGAGACATTTAGTCTTTGTGGGGACGTTTAGTCTTTGAGGACAACACGCATGTACTGTACATGTTGTGTGTTTTGTTTGTCTTTGTGCAGCACAACTTTTGCTGAGACATTTAGTCTTTGTGAGGAAATTTGGTCTTTGTGAGGACGTTTAGTCTTTGTGAGAACATTTAGTCTTTGTGAGAACATTTAGTCTTTGTGAGAACATTTAGTCTTCGTGAGAACATTTAGTCTTTGTGAGGAAGTTTAGTCTTTGTGAGGAAGTTTAGTCTTTGTTGGACATTTAGTCTTTGTTGGACATTTAGTCTTTGTGAGAACATTTAGTATTTCTGAGAACATTTAGTCTTTGTGAGAACATTTAGTCTTTGTGAGGACGTTTAGTCTTTGTGAGGACGTTTAGTCTTTGTGAGACATTTAGTCTTTGTGGGACATTTAGTCTTTGTGAGACATTTAGTCTTTGTGAGGACATTTAGTCTTTGTGAGACATTTAGTCTTTGTGGGGTCATTTAGTCTTTGTGAGACATTTAGTCTTTGTGGGGACGTTTCGTCTTTGAGGACAACACATGTACTGTACATGTTGTGTGTTTTGTCTGTCTTTGTGCAGCACAACTTATGCTGTGACATTTAGTCTTTGTGAGGACATTTAGTCTTTGTGAGGACATTTAGTCTTTGTGGGGACATTTAGTCTTTGTGAGGACATTTAGTCTTTGTGAGAACATTTAGTCTTTGTGAGACATTTAGTCTTTGTGAGACATTTAGTTTTTGTGGGGTCATTTAGTCTTTGTGAGACATTTAGTCTTTGTGGGGACGTTTAGTCTTTGAGGACAACACATATGTACTGTACATGTTGTGTGTTTTGTCTGTCTTATGCTGTGACATTTAGTCTTTGTGAGGACATTTAGTCTTTGTGAGAACATTTAGTCATTGTGAGGACATTTAGTCGTTGTGGGCGGGACTTCTTTGGCATCACTGTGGAGGTTGGGGGCATTGAACAGGAATGGTTAATGTTCAAAGCCTCTATTGCTAAAGCCTCAGCTGCGAGTTGTGGCCAGAAGGTCTTAGGTGCCTCAAGGGGAAGCGGTGGTCAGGGAAGCCGTCCGACTGAAGTAGTCCTACCGGGGTATGTTATCCCAGGGGACTCCGGAGGCAAGATTGCAATGTACCGACAGGCCCGAAGGGCAGCGGCCGTCGCTGTGGACGAGGCTAAGCAGAGGTTGTGGGAGCAGTTCGGAGAATCCATGGAGAAGGACTATCAGGCGTCACCAAAGCTGTTCTGGAAGACCATATGGCACCTCAGGAGGGGGAAGCAGGGAACCCTCCAAGCTGTGTACAGCAAGAATGGGACTCTGCTGACTTCAAGTGAGGAAGTCGTAGAGTGTTGGAAAGAGCACTTTGAGGAATTCCCAAACCCAACTACATAAGACCCACCCTCCCTGACAGGAACGGAGCCTGAGGATGATGGGGATTGACGTCAATCTCTCGGAGTGAAGTCATTGAGGTAGTTGGACAACGCCACAGTGGCAAAGCTCTGAGGGTTGACAAGATTTGTCCAGAAATGCTGAAGGCTCTGGGTGTTGAGGGTCTGTCTTGGTTGATACGCCTTTTCAACATTGCGTGGAAGTCTGGGACAGTGCCGAGGGAGTGGAGACTGGGGTGGTGATTCCCCTATTCAAAAAGGGGGAAAAGAGCGTGTGTGTGCTAATTACAGGGGTATCACACTACTCCCTGGGAAAGTTTACACCAAGGTACTGGAAAAAAGGGTCCGGCCGATAGTCGAACGTCAGATTCAACAGGAGCAATGTGGATTCTGTCCTGGTCATGGAACATGTGACAAGCTCTTTACTCTTGCGGGAATCCTGGAGAAGGCCTGGGATATTGCCTATCCAGTCTACATGTGCTTTGTGGATTTGGAGAAGGCGTATGACCGGGTCCCCCAAGAGATCCTGTGGGAGGTGCTGAGGGACTACAGGGTGAGGGGGACCCTGCTGAGGGTCATCCAATCTCTGTACAACCAAAGCGAGAGTTGTGTCCGTGTGCTTGGATGTAAGTCGGATCCGTTTCCAGTGGGGGTTGGTCTCCGCCAGGGCTGTGCTCTGTCACATATCCTGTTTATGATTTTCATGGACAGGATTTCTCGGCAGAGTCATGACCATGGCGGAAAGGGTATACGTCTCGGGGGGCTAAAGGTTGCGTCACTGCTGTTTGCAGATCATGTGGTCCTGATGGCACCATCGGTTTGTGACTTTCACCTCTCACTGGATCGGTTCGCAGCCGAGTGTTCAGCGGCTGGAATGAGGATCAGCATCTCCAAATCTGAGGCCATGGTTGTCAGCAGGAAACCGATGGTTTGTACAGTTCAGGTAGAGAACAAGACTCTGTCACAGGTGGAGGAGTTTAAGTATCTCGGGGTCTTGTTCATGAGTGAGGGAAAGATAGAGAAGGAAATCAGCCGGAGAATGGGAGCAGCTGGGGCAGTATTGCAGTCTCTCTGCCGCACTGTTGTGACAAAACGAGAGCTGAGCCAGAAGGCAAAGCTCTCGGTCTACCGAGCTATCTACATTGCTTCTCTCACCTATGGTCATGAAGTGTGGGTCATGACCGAAAGAATAAGATCGCGGGTACAAGCGGCCGAAATGAGTTTCCTCAGAAGGGAGGCTGGCATCTCCCTTGGAGAGAGGGTGAGAAGTTCAGTCACCCGAGAGAGACTCGGAGTAGAGCCGCTGTTCCTTCGCTTGAAAAGGAGCCAGCTTAGTTAGCTTAGGTGCTTAGGCGGTTCGGGCATCTCGTGCGGATGCCTCATGAGCGTCTCCCTAGGGAGGTCCTCGTTGCACGTTCCACTGGTTAGGAGACCCTGGGTCAGGCCAAGGACCAGATGGGGGGGGATTACATCTCCTCTCTGGCCTGGGAATGCTTGGGGATCCCCCAGGAGGAAGTTGCTAATGTTGCGCTGGAGAGGGAAGTCTGGGGGTCTCTGCTGGATCTGTTGTCCCCGCGACCCGATTTCGAATAAGCGGTTGAAGATGGATGGATGGATGAGGACATTTAGTCTTTGTGGAGACATCTGGTCTTTGTGGGGACATTTTGATGACCGGCGGACAGGCGAGTGAAATCTGGGTCTGGTACCGTCTATTCATAAAGGTCTTTAAGCTGCTCTCTGTCTGGTCCCTCACTAAGGACCTGCTTTTCTTGAAAGACCTACCAGGGGACATAGAAGCCCCGGACAACATAGCTGCTATCATAGGACCATTTTGACACACTAACTCATCTACCACCGTGTGTGTGTGTGTGTGTGTGTGTGTGTGTGTGTGTGTGTGTGTGTGTGTGTGTGTGTGTGTGTGTGTGTGTGTGTGTGTGTGTGTGTGTGTGTGTGTGTGTGTGTGTGTGTGTGTGTGTGTGCATATGAGGGTGTATGTATGTTTGTGCATGTGTGTGTGTGTGTGTGTGTACGCATGCAAATGAGTGTGTGTGCATATGAGTATGTGTCCGCGTGCATATGAGTGTGTGCATATGAGTGTGGGTGTACGCATGCATATGAATGTGTGTACGCGTGCATATGAGTGTGTACATATGAGTGTGTGTGTGTGCATATGAGTGTGTGTACGCGTGCATGTGAGTGTGTGCATATGAGTGTGTGTACGCGTGCATATGAGTTTGTGTGTGCATATGAGTGTGTGTGTACGCGTGCATATGAGTGTGTGCATATGAGTTTGTGTGTACGCGTGCATATGAGTGTGTGCATATGAGTGTGTGTGTACGCGTGCAAATGAGTGTGTGCATATGAGTTTGTGTGTGCATATGAGTGTGTGTGTACACGTGCATATAAGTGTGTGCATATGAGTGTATGTGTGCATATGAGTGTGTGTGTGTCTGCATATGAGTGCGTGTGCATATGAGTGAGTGTGTGCATATTTGTGTGTGTGTGTACGCGTGCATATGAGTGTGTGCATATGAGTGTGTGTGTACGCGTGCATATGAGTGTGTGTGTGCATATGAGTGTGTGTGTACGCGTGCATATGAGTGTGTGTGTACGTGTGCATATGAGTTTGTGTGCATATGAGTGTGTACGCGTGCATATGAGTGTGCGCATATGAGTTTGTGTGTACGCGTTCATATGAGTGTGTGCATAAGAGTGAGTGTGTCTGCGTGCATATGAGTGTGTGCATATGAGTTTGTGTGTACGCGTGCATATGAGTGTGTGCATATGTGTGTGTGTACGCGTGCATATGAGTTTGTGTGTGCATATGAGTGTGTGTGTACACGTGCATATGAGTGTGTGTGTGTGTGCATGTGTGTGTGTGTGTGTGTGTGTGTGTGTGTGTGTGTGCGCGCGCGCGCATATGAGTGTGGGTGTACGCAAGCATATGAGTGTACGCAAGCATATGAGTGTGTGTGTACACGTGCATATGAGTGTGTGCATATGAGTTTGTGTGTACACGTACATATGAGTGTGTGTGTCCGCGTGCATATGAGTTTGTGTGTACGCGTGCATATGAGTGTGTACATATGAGTTTGTGTGTGCATATGTGTGTGTGTGTGTACGCGTGCATATGAGTGTGTGCATATGAGTTTGTGTGTGCATATAAGTGTGTGTGTAAGCGTGTATATGAGTGTGTGCATATGAGTGTGTGTGTGTGTGTGCATAAGTGTGTGTATGTCTCTGCATATGAGTTAGTGTTTGTGCATATGAGTGTGTGTGTTTGTGCATATAAGTGTGTGTGTACGCGTGCATATGAGTGTGTGTTTGTCTGCATATGAGTTAGTGTTTGTGCAAATGGTGTGTGTTTGTTTGTGCATATGAGTGTGTGTGTTAAATATTAGGCAAATTAATGCACTTTGAATCGTTCCTCTTATTGTTTGTAGTAAGTTGATTTATATTCCTATCATTTTTCCTTAACATCAATAATGAGACAATGTTATGCAGAGGTGTACTTGTAACAATTGTATTGACAAACCTAGATGAAGCAATTTCTTCAGGATATGCGTGTGAATGTTCCATTGCTGAAGTTGAAGTGAAATGCTGACAGAATGTAGTATGAATGTAAGAATAGTTTGAATGTTGGAATGGTTTGAATGTTGAAGAGTTTGAATTTCCAGGAAAACCGGAATTTGGTTTGGAACTCGGGAAAGTGTTAGTTTGAATTTCCAGGATGAGTGGAATGTGGTGATGTTGCAATGGTTTGAATAGGTTGAAAAATGTGGGAATTGTGCAACTTAGAAAAATGTCTCATTCATTTCAATGGGAACTTCTTGGGAAAGGCAGGATTTTTTTGAAAATGATTAGAAGCATGAATGTCCTGAATGAGCTGAATTGGTTGGTTTTGGAATCTTTTAAATCGGGCAAAAAATGTTGAAGTAGTAACAGTTTTTATTGAGAAATTCCTGGAATTTTGGGAAAACCGGGAATTTTTCGAGTTCCTTAACCAAATAGGTTGTTGTCCTGAATATGAGGAGTGTTTTAACGGTGGAACGGTTGAAATGGGTTGAAAAATGTGAAAAGAGTAATTTAAGGCTGGAAATAGGTTATCAAAGAACGGGAATTCCTGGAACTTTGTTGAATGTGGAAAAATGGTAGTGTATATGTACAGGATGAGTTGAATGCGTTAAAGGTGGAGAATGTGGGAATTGTGAAAGTTTGAAAAATGGCCAATTCTTTTGAATGGGAAAAATGGGGGGGGGGGGGGGGGGAGGAATTTTGGGAAATCCGGGAATTTTTTTTAGAATTGTTGAAGTAGAAGAATCAGAATCAGAATCAGCTTTATTGTCATTACGCAAGGTAACGAGATTGAGGCCATTCCATACAGTGCGATGTGTGCATGCTAGAAAAACAATGTGCAAATATATAAAAATATAAAAAATGCAGAAGTGCAATGAATATGGTGTGAATTGAATATATACATGAAAAAACAAAACAAAAACAGGGTGGTTGGTGGAATGGGTTATTGCACCGAAGAGAAGGCAGTTATGAGGGACAATGGGGCAGTCCGTTCAGGATGGTTATGGCCCTGGGGAAGAAGCTGTTCTTTAGCCTGTTTGTTTTGGTTTTAATGCACCTGTAGCGCTTCCCAGAGGGCAGCAGGTGGAACAGGTCAGAGCCAGGGTGGGTGCTGTCCTTGATGATGGCACTGGCTCTGTTGAGGCAGCGGGAGGTGTAGATGTCCGTCAGAGAGGGGAGAGGGCGGCCGATGATCTTCTGAGTTGTCTTGACCACTCTTTGCAGCCTCTCCCTGTCTGCTGCAGTGCAGCTGCCGTACCATACCGTAATACAGTAGGTCAGCAGGCTCTCGATGGACGAGCGGTAGAAGGTCAGCAGCAGGTCAGGCTTCAGGTTGTACTTCCCGAGGACTCTAAGGAAGTGTAGCCGCTGCTGAGCCTTCTTGATGATTGATGTGGTGTTGACTGTCCAGGAGAAGTCATTAGAGATGTGGACTCCAAGGTACCTGAAGGTGTGGACCCTCTCTACACGCTCGCCGTTGATGTAGAGGGGGGCAGGGTCGGTGCTGCTCCTCCTGAAGTCGACGATGATCTCTCTGGTCTTGCTGGTGTTGAGAGCGAGGTTGTTCTCCGAAGACCAGGCCGTCAGCTTCAGGACCTCCTCTCTGTAGGCAGCCTCGTCACCCCTGGAGATGAGCCCGACCACTGTGGTATCGTCGGCGAACTTGACGGTAAGGTTGTCACTGTGGGCCGGACTGCAGTCATGGGTGTAAAGGCAGTAGAGGAGGGGGCTCAGCACACAGCCCTGTGGGGAGCCGATGCTCAGCGTGCGGGAGGATGAGAGGTGCGGGCCAAGTCCCACATTCTGGGGTCGGTCCGTTAGGAAGTCCCTTATCCAGGCGTTTGTGAGAGGGGGGAGGCCAAGAGTGTCCAGTTTATTGCAGAGTCTGTCCGGGATTATTGTATTGAAGGCAGAGCTATAGTCCACAGAGAGCATCCGGACGTAGCTCTGCTGCTGCTCCAGGTGGTTCAGAGCAGAGTGGAGAGCAACAGCGATGGCGTCCTCTGTGGACCTGTTGGCCCGGTATGCGAACTGGTGGGGGTCGAAGTCTGGAGGGATATGGTCCTTGATGTGCTGGAGAACAAGTCGCTCGAAGCACTTCATGATTACCGGAGTGAGGGCCACTGGTCGGTAATCATTCAGGCTGGTGATGGGAGACTTCTTCGGCACCGGGATTATTGTAGATGACTTCAGGCAGGATGGAATGACTGTCTGAGCCAGGGAGAGGTTGAAGATCCTGGTGAGGGGGGGAGCGAGCTGGTGGGCGCACGTCCTGAGCACCTTTCCAGGTACTCCGTCTGGTCCGGTAGCCTTCCTGGGGTTCACAGCCAGGAGCACTCGTCTGACACTGTGCTCCTGTACAGTGAGTGGAGTGGCGCCGGAGCCCGGTGGGGGCGGGGGCAGGGCTGGAGCAGATGAGTGTCGCTGGGGGGTTTCGAAACGGGCAAAGAAACAGTTAAGCTCCTCTGCCAGTGTCGCACTCTGATCCGCAGTTGTCATATTGCAGCCTCTGAAGTTCGTGATGTCATGAATGCCCCGCCACACTTCCCGTGAGTTTTTGCTGGACAGATGGGACTCTATGCACCTCCTGTGGTCCGCCTTTGCTTTTTTAATCCCTCTCTTCAGGTCGGCTCTAGCAACACTGTACAGTGCCCTGTCCCCTGACCTGAAGGCTGCGTCGCGGGCCCTGAGGAGTGTGCGGACCTGGCTGGTCATCCAGGGTTTCTTGTTGGGGTAAACCCTGATGGTTTTTTCCACAGTCACATTCCCGATGCAGAACTTTATGTAGTCCAGCACCGTTCCTGTGGCTGTCTCCAGCTCCTGTTGTTGGAAGAGGTCCCAGTCTGTGTGTTGGAAGCAGTCCTGAAGTTTGGGGAGTGCATCGTCAGGCCAGGTCATAACAGTCTTTGTGATAGGCCTGGCCTGGCGTCTGATGGGGGTGTAGGTAGGAGAGAGCAGGAGGGAAAGATGGTCTGACTGTCCAAGCTGGGGGAGGGGTGTAGCTCTGTACGCGTGCTTTATGTTGGTATACACGTGGTCCAGGGTGTTCTTGCCCCTTGTAGAACACTTCACGTGCTGGTAGAACTTAGGGAGTACAGTCTTCAGATTGGCCTTATTAAAATCCCCTGCTATGATATGAACACCGTCGGGGTGGGCCCGCTGCTGTTCGTTGACGGTGTTCAGCAGAAGAGAGAGAGCTGTGTTTACTTTGGCGTCCGGTGGAATATACACAGCCGTGATGATAACAACAGACAGCTCTCTCGGGAGAAAAAAAGGCCGACATCTAACAGACATGTACTCCACGTCCGGGCAACAGTGCTGTTCAGTGATTGTCCCGTTGTTGCACCAGTTCTCATGCACGTAGATACAGAGCCCCTCCTCTGCTCTTACCGGAGTCCTTAGTTCTGTCCCGGCGGAGCAGAGTGCGTCCGGCTAGCTGCATGCTAGCATCGGGTATTTCCGGGTGAAGCCAGGTTTCGGTGATAATCATAGCACAACAGTCCCGAACATAGCGGTTTCCAGCAAGTTGTAACTCCAGGTCGTCCATCTTCTGTACAAGGGATCTGGCATTAGAGAGGAACAGGCTCGGTAGAGGTGGCTTGTGGGGTTGTTTCCTAAGCCTGAGCAAGACGCCGGACCTGCGGCCACGCTTCTACTTCCTCTCCCTCCTCCGTCTGCGCCGTCTCCCAGACCCGACAACAAACCACGGAGAGCCCTGTGCTCTCGCTATGTCATCTGGGATGTTGTGCTCGTGGTGAAAGTCGCTCGAAACAGATATCTGGTGCGAGTTACCGATATCCAAGAGTGACTGGCGGGTGTACCGGGTGTTTGCAGTACAGGTGGTGCACAAAAGGAAAAAAAACATGAAGAAAAGAAGGAAGAAAGAGCACTGAAATGGAGAGCCGTAAGCCGCTGCGTCTGTGCGCGCCGCCATCTTGGATTTTTTTTTGAACAGGCTGAATATTTTGAAGTTGGAACAATTTGAATCAGTTTGAATCAGATGAAAAATGTGGGAATTGTGGAACTTTGAAAAAATGTCCCATAGATTTCAATGGGAATTTCAGAAAAAAATGGGAATTTTTTTTTTATAGTGAAAAATAAAATCCTTGAAATGGTTGGTGTTGGAATTTTTTTAATCGGTCAATAAATGTTGACCTAGTAATATGTTGAATTGAGAAATGGTATTAAGGAATTCCTGGAATTTTGAGAAAACCGGGAATTTCTCCAGTTTAAAAAACAACTTAGTTTTTTGTCCTGATTAAGAGGAATGTTTTGATGGTAGAACGGTTGAAGTGGGTTAAACAATGTGGGGAGGAGTAGTCGCCAGAAAAAAGTGTAGAACTAGGGCTTTGGAAAAGCAGGAATTCTGGAAAATCCTGGAATTTGTTTTAACTTGAAAAAAGAGTAGTTAGAATGTCCCGGACGGTGGAATGTGTTAAAGGTGGAATGGTTTGACTAGGTTGAAAAATTTGGAAATGGTGGAAGTTTGACAAATGGCCAATTCATTTTGAGCGGAGAAAACCTGGAATTCTGGGAAATCCGGGAATTTTCGGAATTTGTCAAGGGAAAGTCCACGATTCCCGAATAGGCTGAACACTTTGAATTTGGAACGGTTTGAATCGGGTGAAACATGTGGAAGGTAGAGCACGCCAAAATCTGGAGAAGAAGAATAATGAATGCTGTGGAGCATTCACTCAATAATAATAAATAGATGAATGTTGGTGTATTAAAGCACATGTTTGAATGTTGCAATTATACAATGTAAAGTCTCAGCAGGGATGTTGGAGGAGTGGGAGGGCAAAACGTTTTCTTCTCCCCAGGGGGGCACGGCATAAAATAATTGAGAAGCTCTGCAGTAAAGTTATGACGATATTCAAGTATTATACAAACCCCGTTTCCATATGAGTTGGGAAATGGTGTTAGATGTAAATATAAACGGAATACAATGATTTGCAAATCCTTTTCAACCCATATTCAGTTGAATATGCTACAAAGACAACATATTTGATGTTCAAACTGATAAACATTTTGTTTTGCAAATAATCATTAACTTTAGAATTTGATGCCAGCAACACGTGACAAAGAAGTTGGGAAAGGTGGCAATAAAAACTGATAAAGTTCAGGAATGCTCATCAAACACTTATTTGGAGCTACCCACAGGTGTGCAGGCTAATTGAGAACAGGTGGGTGCCATGATTGGGTATAAAAACAGCTTCCCAAAAAATGCTCAGTCTTTCACAAGAAAGGATGGGGCGAGGTACACCCCTTTGTCCACAACTGCGTGAGCAAATAGTCAAACAGTTTAAGAACAACGTTTCTCAAAGTGCAATTGCAAGAAATTTAGGGATTTCAACATCTACGGTTCATAATATCATCAAAAGGTTCAGAGAATCTGGAGAAATCACTCCACGTAAGCGGCAAGGTCATTCAACCAACATTGAATGACCTTGACCTTCGATCCCTCAGCCGGCACTGTATCAAAAACCGACATCAATCTCTAAAGGATATCACCACATGGGCTCAGGAACACTTCAGAAAACCCCTGTCACTAATTACAGTTGATGGCTACATCTGTAAGTGCAAGTTAAAACTCTACTATGCAAAGCGAAACCCATTTATCAACAACATCCAGAAACGCCGCCGGCTTCTCTGGGCCCGAGATCATCTAAGATGGACTCATGCAAATTGGAAAAGTGTTCTGTGGTCTGACAAGTCCACATTTCAAATTGTTTTTGGAAATATTCGACATCGTGTCATCCGGACCAAAAGGGAAGCGGACCATCCAGACTGTTATCGACGCAAAGTTGAAAAGCCAGTATCTGTGATGGTATGGGGGTGCATTAGTGCCCAAGGCATGGGTAACTTACACATCTGTGAAGGCACCATTAATGCTGAAAGGTACATACAGGTTTTGGAACAACATATGCTGCCATCTAAGCGCCGTCTTTTTCATGGACGCCCCTGCTTATTTCAGCAAGACAATGCCAAGCCACATTCAGCACGTGTTACAATAGCGTGGCTTCGTAAAAAAAGAGTGCGGGTACTTTCCTGGCCCGCCTGCAGTCCTGACCTGTCTCCCATCAAAAATGTGTGGCGCATTATGAAGCGTAAAATACGACAGCGGAGACCCCGGACTGTTGAACGACTTAAGCTCTTTACATAAAACAAGAATGCGAAAGGATTCCACTTTCAAAGCTTCAACAATTAGTTTCCTCAGTTCCCAATCGTTTATTGAGTGTTGTTAAAAGAAAAGGTGATGGAACATAGTGGTGAACATGCCCTTTCCCAACTACTTTGTCACGTCTTGCAGCCATGAAATTCTAAGTTAATTATTATTTGCAAAAAAAAATAAAAAAATTAATGACTTTGAACATCAAATATGTTGTCTTTGTAGCATATTCAACTGAATATGGGTTGAAAAGGATTTGCAAATCATTGTATTCCGTTTATATTTACATCTAACACAATTTCCCAACTCATATAGAAACGGGGTTTGTAAATAATTCACAAAAAAATGTCAATCTTTGGGCACTTAATGATGTGATCTGTTTCCTGGGGTGACGATTTATGTCATTTATTTATTTCATTATCAATTCTCCATTCAACAAAATTCTTGCAATGTTGTATTTAGTTGCATTATTATAATGAAACTTTCTCAACACAAGTAACAGGTTAGACAAGCTAATTATGGTCGCATGATGGCCTAAAAACGTTTATTAAAAAAAAAAAAAAAAGATTACTCAATGTTTTGTTTTCGTTTTTTTTTGTAAATTATGAATCGATTTAGAATCTGGATGAAAAGGAATTTCGATTCAGATGTTAATCAATTTTTTTGTGCACCCTTATTAACTACCAGAACTAACTGTTGTGCAAAAATGGTCAATATTTAATGTGGGCTAAGATGTTCTACAATGTTTTTATGAAATGTCAGCTCTTTCATGTTAGAGCGAAAACATTTTAAAGGCTTTGGAATTTGTAAAAATTATTTTTAACTGAAAACTAACCCATGTCAACATTGGCACTATTTTTTTGTATTATTATTAATCAGTCCAACGAAATAATACACAATAATACCATAATGATACAATTCCAAAACCAAACCCGACCCAGCAAGATTCAGAATAGCAATCAACGGAGCAATTGAGAGGACACACAAACATGACACAAAACAATCCAAAAGTAGTCAAACAAAAATGAATACCAACAACACTATCAATATTAATTAAAGCTGCAAGCAGCGATGGACGGGACCAACTTTGAGGGCTCATAAAATCCGAACCGGATTATTATTTTAAAGTGTTCTTATAAAATTGTGACTTTTGTCAAGTAAAATTACGACTCTTTTCATAAAATTGCCAGCATTTTAAGCTTTTTCTTGTAAAATTGTGAGTGTTATTGATTAAAACTCCAACTTTCATCATAATATTGCACAAATGTTCAGTTTTTCTTGTAAAAATGTTTTTCATGTGAAATTTACATTTTTCACAACAAGCTTTTTTATATTTGCATAGTATGTATATATTATTAATGTTGTAAATACACTTCTTTATATATCTAGAAAGGGTGGTCCTAAAAAGGTAGGCATTTTTCTCAGGTGTGTGTGTGTGTGTGTGTGTGTGTGTGTGTGTGTGTGTGTGTGTGTGTGTGTGTGTGTGTGTGTGTGTGTGTGTGTGTGTGTGTGTGTGTGTGTGTGTGTGTGTGTGTGTGTTAAAGTACCAATGATTGTCACACACTAGGTGTGGCAAAATTATTCTCTGCATTTGACCCATCACCCTTGATCACCCCCTGGGAGGTGAGAGGAGCAGTGAGCAGCAGCGGTGGCCACGCCCAGGAATATTTTTTGGTGATTTAACCCCCAATTCCAACCCTTGATGCTGAGTGCCAAGTAGGGAGGTAATGGGTCCCATTTTTATAGTCTTTGGTATGACTCGGCCGGGGTTTGAACTCACAACCTACCCATCTCAGGGCGGACACTCTAACTACTAGGCCACTGAATAGTTTAAAGTGTTCTTATAAAATTGTGACTTTAGTCCAGTAAAACTGCGACTCTTTTCATAAAATTGCCAACATTTTAAGCTTTTCTTGTAAAATTGCGAATGTTATTGATTAAAACACCAACTTTTATCATAATATTGCACAAATGTTCAGTTTTTCTTGTAAAAATGTTGACTTGCGTTGAGTAAAATGACGACTTTTATTATAATACTGCCAACATTCTAAATGTTTCTTGTGAAATTCCAACTCATTTTTCACAACAAGCTTTTTTATATTTGCATAGTATGTGTATATTATTAATGTTGTACGAACTCCGTTTCCATATGAGTTGGGAAATTGTGTTAGATGTAAATATAAATGGAATACAATGATTTGCAAATACTTTTCAACCCATATTCAAATGAATGCATTACAAAGACAACATATTTGCTGTTCAAACTCATAAACTTTATTTTTATTTTTTTGCAAATAATAATTAACTTAGAATTTCATGGCTGCAACACGTGCCAAAGTAGTTGGGAAAGGGCACGTTCACCACTGTGTTACATGGCCTTTCCTTTTAACAACACTCAGTAAATGTTTGGGAACTGAGGAGACACATTTTTTAAGCTTCTCAGGTGGAATTCTTTCCCATTCTTGCTTGATGCACAGCTTAAGTTGTTCAACAGTCCGGGGGTCTCCGTTGTGCTATTTTAGGCTTCATAATGCGCCACACATTTTCAATGGGATACAGGTCTGGACTACAGGCAGGCCAGTCTAGTACCCGCACTCTTTTACTATGAAACCACGTTGTTGTAACACGTGGCTTGGCATTGTCTTGCTGAAATAAACAGGGGCGTCCATGGTAACGTTGCTAGGATGGCAACATTTGTTGCTCCAAAACCTGTATGTACCTTTCAGCATTAATGGTGCCTTCACAGATGTGTAAGTTACCCATGTCTTGGGCACTAATACACCCCCATACCATTACACATGCTGGCTTTTGAACTTTGCGCCTATAACAATCCGGATGGTTCTTTTCCTCTTTGGTCCGGAGGACACAACGTCCACAGTTTCCAAAAACAATTTAAAATGTGGACTCGTCAGACCACAGAACACTTTTTCACTTTGTATCAGTCCATCTTAGATGAGCTCAGGCCCAGCAAAGCCGACGGTGTTTCTGGGTGTTGTTGATAAACGGTTTTCGCCTTGCATAGGAAAGTTTTAACTTGCACTTATAGATGTAGCGACCAACTGTTGTTACTGACAGTGGGTTTCTGAAGTGTTCCTGAGCCCTTGTGGTGAAATCCATTACACATTGATGTCGCTTGTTGATGCAGTACAGCCTGAAAGATCGAAGGCCACGGGCTTAGCTGCTTACGTGCAGTGATTTTTCCAGATTCTCTGAACACTTTGATGATATTACGGAGCGTAGATGGTCAAATCCCTAAATTCCTTGCAATAGCTGGTTGAGAAAGGTTTTTCTTAAACTGTTCAACAATTTGCTCACGCATTTGTTGACAAAGTGGTGAACCTCGCCCCATCCTTGTTTGTGAATGACTGAGCATTTCATGGAATCTACTTTTATACCCAATCATGGCACCCACCTGTTCCCAATTAGCCTGCACACCTGTGGGATGTTCCAAATAAGTGTTTGATGAGCATTCCTCAACTTTATCAGTATTTATTGCTACCTTTCCCAACTTCTTTGTCACGTGTTGCTGGCATCAAATTCTAAAGTTAATGATTATTTGAAAAAAAAAAAAAAGTTTATGAGTTTGAACATCAAATATGTTGTCTTTGTAGCATATTCAACTGAATATGGGTTGAAAAGGATTTGCAAATCATTGTATTCCGTTTATATTTACATCTAACACAATTTCTCAACTCATATGGAAACGGGGTTTGTAATTACACATCTTTATATATCTAGAAAGGGTGGTCCTAAAGAGGTAGGCAGTTTTCTCAGGTCTCAAGACTCAAGAAGGTAACAAATGTGTGTGTGTGTGCGTGTGTGCGTGTGTGCGTGTGTGCGTGCGTGCATGTGTGTGTATACCAGTCTGTGTGTGTGTATTTGTGTGTGTGTGTACCAGTGACGTGCAGTCACTAGAGGCAGGTGAGGCCCTGCCTCACCTGCCATCATGGAAAGAAAAAAAATTTAAAAAGAAAAAAATATATATTAAATTGTTAAATGTATCCAGTGATTATACTATAAAGTTATTTTCCATTTAACTTCACCAGTTTTAGATTATTTTTATTCAAAATCGCTGAATTTTCACATTTTCCGTTCAAATACTGAGCAGAGACGGTGCGGTGAACAGCAGCCAGTTGAGGCACGTCACTCAGTGCCTCAACATGGACTCAGCTAACTGCTGGTCTGCTGTGCAGTGAGACCGTATTGCTATATGAATTATATTATACATTTCCATAGTTTAGTTAGCTGAGGTATATAATGTACAGTGTATTTTGTCAACAACTGTATGTGTGTAAAGTATTTCTTGTGCTGAGCGATCATAAAACGGCTGCAAAAGACGCGCTGGCTGAGGCTCGCCTCCTGCACCCCCGCCGTAGAATGCACGGCAACCCCTGATGGGAGTGTTATATCAACTAAAGCCCACACTTAAACTTTCCACGTGCAAGATTGAATCTATTTAAAAAAGTTATTTCATAAGAAGCCAAAAAGTGCAAAAACAATAATGTTTGTGTTGGAGGAGTTGTGAATGACTGCAGGGCCACAACATTAGGTACACCTGCAGACTGCAGGTGTATCTAATTCACAACTCCTCCAACACGAACATTATTGTTTTTGCACTTTTTGACTTCTTATTAAATAAGTTTTGCAACCTATTTTTATGGGCTTTCCTCTTTGTGATGTTAAGTTCCTGTTATGCGCTGTTATACAGTATATGCCTTGAGCTCTTATTTTGAAGGCGCTAACAGCGGAATTTTGACATGTTGGAGTGGAGCGGAAGTTTTTGAAAGAAGGTAAATAAAGTGGTCCTCGTGTAAACTGGAGCCTCCGTGTTTATTATTTTGTAGTTTCATACAGTATAGGCGACATTTATAAACCCTCGGTTACACTTTTTTAAATAGATTCAATATTGCACGTGGAAAGTTGAAGTGAGGGCTTTAGTTGATATAACACTCCTGTCAGGGGGTTCATTAATCCAGCACAACAGCGGCGCATTTATAAGTAAAGGTAAGACCATAATAACGTTTTTTTATTAAATGTGCTTTTTTGTGTGCTACAGTTTGTATGTGTAAAGCTAAAGTTAAGTTAAAGTAGCAATGATTGTCACACACACACACTAGGTGTGGTGAAATTTGACCTCTGCATTTGACCCATCCCCTTGTTCATCCCCTGGGAGGTGAGGGGAGCAGTGGGCAGCAGTGGCGCCGCGCCCGGGAATCATTTTTGGTGATTTAACCCCCAATTCCAAGCCTTGATGCTGAGTGCCAAGCAGGGAAGAATGCTGGTATGAGCTTTTAAACATAACCCGTTAACTGCTGCCAATCAAATGGTGAATAAGATACTCTTTAGGGTTCATATGTTTGTAAATCTGACTGTGATGAAGTCAGTGCCTCACCAGCCATCAACCTCACCGCACGTCACTGGTGTATACCAGTCGGTATGTGTTGTGTGTGTGTGTGTGTGTGTGTGTGTGTGTGTGTGTGTGTGTATACCAGTCGGTATGTATTGTGTGTGTGTGTGTGTGTGTGTGTGTGTATACCAGTCGGTATGTATTGTGTGTGTGTGTGTGTGTGCGTGTGTGTGTGTGTCATACTTGCCAACCCTCCCGGATTTTCCGGGAGACTCCCGAAATTCAGCGACTCTCCCGAAAACCTCCCGGGACAAAATTTCTCCCGAAATTCAGGCGGAGCTGGAGGGGGCGTGGTCTCCAGCTCCATGCGGACCTGAGTGACGTGTTGACAGCCTGTTCACACGTCCGCTTTCCCACGATATAAACAGCTAATGATCGAGGGCGAGTTCTTGGTTTCTTATGTGGGTTTATTGTTAGGCAGTTTCATTAACGTCCTCCCAGCGCGGTAACACACAACAGCAGTCAAGTTTCCGTCTACCGTAAAGCAGTTCGTCTGCCGTAAACAGCAATGTTGTGACACTTTTAAACAGGACAATACTGCCATCTACTGTACATGCATATGTGACTCACCCATAATGTGTCACATTTTTGTGTTGATTTATTTATTTTATTTTGTGGTTTGAATTCGTTTTTGGAGCTGTCATTACACATTTATCAGTATTCACATTGGTCAGTAGGGGGCAGTAGGGCGTTTCTTCCCAATTGAATGCTATCACCTGCAGACCGGAAGTGTCTTGTCATTCTGATGAGAGCGACCAGTCTGTGAACAATTGAAACGTTCTGTGTGCTTTTTCCTCCTGTATAACAAGTTAGTTTTGGTGAATCAACTCACTGAATAATATCCATGTGATCTTTATAAGTTTAAGTACACATTCCGATAGTGGAGCCTAACTCTAAAGTGTTTGTGAGTTGTAGTTTGTATTTGTGAATGAATCCAGTGCACAGCTGCAGTAATCAATACAAAAAGGCAACGTGAGTGCGCAATGTTTATATAGGAACTTCTGATCCTAATTCAGACTCCCAAATTAGAGCTCCCGTTTTCTTATTGATTTTATAATGTATATTTGTATAATGTGTGTGTTCTGAAATAGTGACAGAGAATAGAACAAGGATGGACAATTCAACCCTTAACTCAACAATGAGTAGATGAGTGTTATGGGTGTATATGTGTAAATAAATGAACACTGAAATTCAAGTATTTCTTTTATTTATTTATATACACATATATATATATATATATATATATATATATATATATATATATATATATATATATATATATATATATATATATATATATATATATGTAATAAAATATATATATATAGCTAGAATTCACTGAAAGTCAAGAATTTCTTATATTTATATATATATATATATATATATCTTAACCACGCCCCCCGACCACGCCCCCCACCCCCCACCCCCCGAAATCAGAGGTCTCAAGGTTGGCAAGTATGGTGTGTGTGTGTGTGTGTGTGTGTGTGTGTGTGTGTGTGTGTGTGTGTGTGTGTGTGTGTGTGTGCGTGCATTCAGGCCGGAAGTGTTGTAAAATCACGTACTTTTGTGGCGATTGTGAAACACGACCAAAAACTTCCTCTCTGTGTCTCCCCCTCGTCTATTTGCGTTAATTCGTGGTCCCTCGACTTTGTGGTTTTGTGCGAGTCGTCCAGTAATTGCCGGAGTCGATTGTCTCCGAGCCGCCAGGACACGACGTAATTGAAAAGTGCTTTTCAATCATCAATTGTTTCACTGGAATAATTAATTTTTAAAAAAAAACAACAAAAAAAACAGCGCGCTTTAAAGTTTGGTGTATTTATTTAGTGTACCGTTGTTATTATTTGTGGTATTATAGCCGGCGGCGAGGAGAGGAGAAGACGGGGAAGGGGGAAAAATTCACTCACGGCGAAATGCAAATGAGCCTGGAAGCTATTAGGATGCTAATGAGATGCCAGCATAGAAGTTGCTGCTCCGCCATTCAGGGCATATTTCATCCATGTTGGTGTGCTGGAAATAGCGTTGAAGTTCTTAGCCGCACACTCTGCAGCAAACCGCACAGCAAGCGTCGATAAAAGATGTTTTTGTTCAATTCCAAACAATTTTGCTTTGTTTCCTCCGTCCCTTCATGAGCGTCACGATTTAAACATTCCATTGTTCTCTCACGGCCGGAGAGCAGCCACAACTTGACGGTGGCGTTAAAACCACGAGGTGTGTTTGGGGCTTCCTTAGAAGGTGCGTTCAGGTGCAAAACCTGTGGCTGTATGTGCAGAAGCAGGTACCAGGAGGCTGGGAGAGAGGTTGCCATAGTAACAATGAGAGGGAAGCAGATTGTCGAAACGTCTTTTTGACCCATTTTTACTGTTTGGTCTCCTTGCATCGCCATGTGTGGTAACTCCTCCTCCACCTGAAGCCAGGTGGCCAGAAATGTGTCCCGGGGAGAAAAAAAAAACGTCCGAGCGGAACTCTCTAATAAATAAAGTTCCTTGGGTGAATAATGTTAAGTCACTATACCGGTATGTTTTAGTGCTTTCATGGTGAGTTTACTGACAGATATAAGTAAGAACTTTACGCTACTTTATATTAGAAATGGCAACAGTGGAGGATGAATGTTATCGACTACGGTTTCAAGACATATGCAGATCCCAAATACACATCAGCAGGTACCTAGAAGGTAAGAAAAGTTGGTTTTGCATAATATTGTGAAACAAAACGCCAGATAATATGTCTTACCTTATACACACCCCATAATAATACTCGTATGTTGAAGCACAGTACAATCCATCAAGCAGTGTGGCTTCATAGCTTACCAAAGTCCTACTAAAACATTTTGGTAGATTTTTGAGCGTCGTGTCTAATGTTCTATATTCTCAATGGGACATAAAATGTTGGTGTTGTTTATTTGTGTCATATTGCAGTCTACACGTATCTCTTATGTGTGACTGCCATCATATTGCAGTCTACACCTATCTCTTATGTGTGACTGCCATCATATTGCAGTCTACACGTATCTCTTATGTGTGACTGCCATCATATTGTAGTCTACACGTATATTTTATGTGTGACTGCCATCATATTGCTGTCTACACATATCTCTTATGTGTGACTGCCATTATTTGGCAGTCCACACATATCTCTTATGTGTGACTGCCATCATATTTCAGTCTACACGTATCTCTTATGTGTGACTGCCATCATATTGCAGTCTACACGTATCTCTTTTGTGTGACTGCCATCATATTGCAGTCTACTAGTATCTCTTTTGTGTGACTGCTATCATAATGCAGTCTACACGTATCTCTTATAAGTGACTGCCATCATATTGCAGTCTACACGTATCTCTTATGTGTGACTGCCATCATACTGCAGTCCACACGTATCTCTTATGTGTGACTGCCATCATACCGCAGTCTACACGTATCTCTTATGTGTGACAGCCATCATATTGCAGTCTACACGTATCTCTTATGTGTGACTGCCATCATATTGCAGTCTACACATATCTCTAATGTGTGACTGCCATTATACTGCAGTCTGCACGTATCTCTTGTGTGACTGCCATCCTACTGCAGTCTACACCTATCTCTTATGTCTGACTGCCATCATACTGCAGTCTGCACGTATCTATGTGTGACTGCCATCATATTGCAGTCTACACGTATCTCTTATGTGTGACTGCCTTAATTTTGCAGTCAACACGTATCTCTTATGTGTGACTGCCATCATACCGCAGTCTGCACGTATCTCTTATGTGTGACTGCCATCATATTGCAGTCTACATGTATCTCTTATGTGTGACTGCCATCATAGTGCAGTCTACATGTATCTCTTATGTGTGACTGCCATCATATTGCAGTCTACACGTATCTCTTTTTTGTGACTGCCATCATATTGCAGTCTACACGTATCTATTATGTGTGACTGCCATCATAATGCAGTCTACACATATCTCTTGTGTGACTGCTATCTACTGATCACACTTATCATTTCCCAATGTACCAAATAAATAGCTTCGAGGTGGGTAAGCACGACCTAGATTCATCCGTACATTAGGTGCACCGGGTTATAAGGCGCACTGTCGATTTTTGAGAAAATGAAAGTATTTTAAGTGTCCCTTATAGTCTGGAAAATACGGTACTTTCCGTATCCACAGTTCAGTCCAATGAAGACTATAAATTGAAGGTAATGTTTAAAAATGAAGTGTATTTTAGCATGTTTCGTTACCGAAAGATGGTAAATATTCTTTAATTGTTACAACTCATATGTCTGGTCGATTGAAGCCTCTCAATCAGGAGTATAACTAAAATTCAAAGTCCTGGCGCTAGGAGCTTGACGTCGCAGATGTCCTTTTTCAGCAATATAGGGCGTGCTTTTTTTGGCAATTAAGCTTTTCAATCTGGCCCGCCGGACATTCCCAAATAATTGTTTTGGATGTTTAAGATGGAAAGTGTGTCAGGTTTAAGCACCAAACTATCTATTAAACAGAACCAGAAGCAAGGGATCAGGCAGAGGCAGAGTTCAATTTTGCTCATGAGGAGAACGCATGGAGCTGCACACTCAGTTACAGTCTCACCCAACGCTCTGAGGAACAGTCCACGTGTTCCTCTATTTATTCGGTGGAGGAGTTCCCTCGTTATATGCTGAGGCTGCTTCTAAAGGGAGCAGCTCAGTACGCACCGTACGTGATTATTCAGAACGGAAATGTGCTGGGGGCCTTGTGGTTGCGCCCTGTCTCTGCTTTGTCTGCTGTTGATATGCCTTATCTTCCTTCAGGTGCTGGTTCGTCCTTGGCTCTTAGCAAGCTGAAAGACCGAAACATCTGCGGCGAGGCCACTCCTCACATGCAGTGGAAGATAACAAGTTGTGTGCCCTGGCACGAGAAGGAAAAGTACAGCTTGAGCAAAATAGATAATAACTACAGCAACGGCCTTTAAGCATAAGAGTTGTGTAATAACTTATGTATAATTAATCTAACAAGTGTAGCTGCCATTATGATGTGCACTCATGTTTTCTAATGACCTTCAACTATACTAAGTCTTTCAATGCTTGGAATCTGCATCATATACTAGTTACTATGGTCATCTAATTAGTTACTATGGCCATCTAATGAGTTACTATGGTCATCTAATGAGTTGCTATGGTAATGTAATGAGTTACTATGGTCATCTAATTAGTTACTATGGTCATCTAATGAGTTACTATGATCACCTAATGAGTTACTATGGTCATTTAATTAGTTACTATGGTCATCTAGTGAGTTACTAAGGTCATCTAACTAGTTACTATGGTCATCTAATTAGTTACTATAAAAACACAACTGACCTGAGCTCTAAACTAACAAAAATATCAATAACTCAAAAACGCTCCGTCTACGGAGGGAAAAAGGGGCTATGAACAAAAAACTACTAAGTATAACAAAAATCGCTCCAATGGAGGTGATGCTAGGAAGCTATTCTTACCTGAGAAAACTTACATATCAAAATACTCCCATGGATCCAAAAAAGATACAAGAAACGTGGCTGTGGCTGTGGACAATGCTATGGCAAGGGAACGCTGGAGGTACGCACATGAAGTAACGAGACACTCTGGCACAAGACAAGAGGAGGACGAGACATTTATACACATGAGGGAGTGTGACACAGGTGGGAGCAATCAGGCAATCAGGAGAGACATCAGACCAGTAAAACAGGAGGAAAGGCAAGTGACCTGAAACAAGAGGGAGAGTTAACCTTTCAAAATAAAACAGGAAATGGCAAGACAACATGACAACAGACAAAACCCAGACAAGACTTCACCCAGGTGTGACAGTAATGTAATGAGTTACTATGGTCATCTAATCAGTTACTGTGGTCATGTAATTAGTTACTGTGGCCATTTATTGAGTTACTATGGTCATCTAATTAGTTGCTATGGTCATCTAATGAGTTACTATGGTCATCTAATGAGTTACTATGGTCATTTAATTAGTTACTATGGTCATCTAATGAGTTAATATGGTCATCTAATTAGTTACTATGGTCAGGTAATGAGTTACTATGGTAATGTAATGAGTTACTATGGTCATCTAATTAGTTACTATGGTCATCTAATTAGTTGCAATGGTCATCTAATGAGTTGCAATGGTCATCTAATGAGTTACTATGGTCATCTAATTAGTAACTATGGTCATCTAATTAGTTATTATGATCATATAATGAGTTATTATGATCATATAATGAGTTACTATGGTCATCTAATGAGTTACTATGGTCATCTAATGAGTTACTATGTACTGTAATTAGTTACTATGGTAATGTAATGAGTAACTATGGTAATGTAGGTCGCAGCCGCTCAGAGCCGGTTCCAGGCAGAGTGGGTGGGGAGTGTTTCCACAGAGTGTTTCCATAGTGAAATGACGCGGAAGGAGATTTTTACGGCAAAGTTCTACAAGAAAGGTAATATTATATCAGATTGTATGTGGGGTTTTTTTTTACCCTTCACATTCATATTTCGCTCTGTTTGTTGCATTTGTGTTTTTTTCGCTCGCTTGTAAATAATGTCGATTGAGAGGGGATGTGAGAATTAAAACAGGAGCGACATTCATATGTTGTCGATATTCAGTGTTTTATCGTTCATAGTTGATCTTGTAAATCTTACATTATTTTCATGTACATTCTGGGCGTCTCATTCATTAAAAAAAATGCAAAATTCCATTCCGTTTTTTAGGGCGGTCTGTCTATTTTGAGGTTTTGTATTAGTGTTACTAAAAATAGAACCCAGGTACACATACTGTACAGCGGATTGTCACAGCTTATATGTGTGTGTGTGTGTGTGTGTGTGTGTGTGTGTGTGTGTGTGTGTGTGTGTGTGTGTATTTATATACATAGATACAGTATATACATCAAATGGGTTGTACTTGTATAGCGCTTTTCTACCTTCAAGGTACTCAAAGCGCTTTGACAATACTTCCACATTTACCCATTCACACACACTGATCAACATACAGTCATGGTCAAAAGTGTACATACACTTGTAGACAGAGGTGTGGACTCGAGTCACATGACTTGGACTCGAGTCAGACTCGAGTCATGAATTTGATGACTTTAGACTCGACTTGACAAAATGTAAAAAGACTTGCAACTCGACTTCGACTTTAACATCAATGACTTGTGACTTCACTTGGACTTGAGCCTTTTGAATTGACATGACTTGACATGACTTGCTACTTTCCCCAAAACCCAAAGATGAAAAAGTTATTCGGGAGCGCTCCGTATTTTTCATTGTGTACTTGTCTATCAGCGTTGCGTGTGTCAGCTGGTGTGCTGTCAGTACAACAGCCAATCAAATTAGATCTACTTTGTTTTCTTCACACAGCATTCATCCAATCAAATTGCAGGACAACCAACGAAGAAGACATGTCCAAACCACACGCCAGTGAACAAAAAATGATGCCTAAAATATTTTTGTTTGGGTATAAAAATTTGAGGTGGTCAACACAAAACGGTTTGCAGTATGCAACACATGCGGTTCGAAAATTACTGATGGAGAGACAACAACTTCCAACTTCGTCCGGCATTTGAAGTTGCACAAAGAACGGTAAGTTTTGAATGTAAGATAACGTTTATTGGCTAAGTAACGTGACTTTTATTTGCTGTGTAGTTAAATCAGTGAGGCTGTAAACTCACTGCTAACGTTATAACGTTATTGCAAACACGGGAATCTGTTGCAGTTCACTACCTTATTCATACTTTTTGTTCAGTGATTTTTTTAAGCAGGGTTACGTTAGTCAATATATCAGACGTAACGTTAGACGGCGGTCAGCAGCACCGCGTATTTTAGCCACCTAAAAAAAAGACAAAAATAGTAAAATAAAGGTCAGTTAAAATGTATACTATATTATGAATATGTGTACCGTTTTAGCTAGCTTTCTGACATACTGTTGGTTGTTTACCTCAGTGGTCCCCAACCACCGGGCCGCGGCCCGGTACTGGTCCGTGGATCGATTGGTATCGGGCCGGACAATAATTTTTTTTTTATTTTATTTTATTTTTTTTTAAATTAAATCAACATAAAAAACACAAGATACACTTACAAGTAGTGCACCAACCCAAAACAACTCTCTCCCCCTTTTGTTCTGGGCATTGAACATGAAGACTCTTCCTTCACTGTTCCGAGTGGCCATGAGAGTCTTGGCAGTGCCTGCCTCCAGTGCTCCAGTGGAGCGAGTTTTCAGCCATGGTGGCATCATACTACGCCCCCATCGTGCACAAATGACTGACAGACTCTTGGCTAATTTGGTCTTTTGCAAATGCAATGCAGCATAGGGCCCTGACATATAAAAAGTACAACTTTTTTGTTATGTTCACGTATATGTCATGTTTTTTCAATGTTAACACTTTTGTACAAATAAGTACATTTGCACTTTATTTTTCAATGTGTTTGTTCTGTAAAGGAATGAGTTAATGTTTAAAATGACTGGTTAATAGTGCTATTATAAAGTGCAATGTCAGCACAATTTTCTTTCCTGCAATTTAAAATGCACTTGTTTTAATAAATAAATACAGCGTTTGAAAAGCATACACAATCTGTGTTAATATATTAGTCTGTGGTTAAAAGGACTTGAAAGGACTCGAAACTCAAAATGCAGGACTTAGGACTTGACTTGAGACTTTCCAGTCTTGACTTTGGACTTGACTCGGGGCTTGCCTGTCTTGACTCGGGACTTGACTCGGACTTGAGGGCAAAGACTTGAGACTTACTTGTGACTTGCAAAACAATGACTTGGTCCCACCTCTGCTTGTAGACATACTTGCCAACCTTGAGACCTCCGATTTCGGGAGGTGGGGGGCGTGGTTAAGAGGGGAGGAGTATATTGACAGCTAGAATTCACCAAGTCAAGCATTCCATATATATATATATATATATATATATATATATATATATATATATATATATATAATGTGTGTGTATATATATATATATGTGTGTGTATATATATGTATGTATATGTGTATATGTATATATATGTGTATATATATATATATATATATATATATATATATATATATATATCCTGAAAATATGCAAACAAAAGATCATTGATACTTCAAACTTGCATAAATAAATCTTAAGGAATATAACATAACTTGGCTTCTGAGAGCTTCAAAATGTAATGAATAAAATGCTAAAGTTGTTGATAAACAAGCAATTATTTTAATAATTAAATATGGTCATTTTAAATGATCATTTAAAATTAATTATTTCAAACATGTTTATTTGAATGCATAATTCTATGGCTGGATGTAATAAGGAGTCAGAAAAAATACAAATAAAAATACAATTAATTTTGATGTTTTTAGCAAAATATAGTAAAAATGTATTTAGTTTTTTTTTTTTTAATCAATAAATATATTTATTTGTAGGTAAGATAAACATAATAATACAATTTATCTCTAGTCTGGATGATTTAGTTCTTGTCACCCTGTTGTCCTCCTGTCCTGAAAAAAGGCTGTCCTCACTCAGAGAATATTTGTCCCGGGAGGTTTTCGGGAGGGGTGCTGAATTTCAGGAGTCTCCCGGAAAATTCGGTAGGGTTGGCAAGTATGCTTGTAGAGAACATAATGTCATGGCTGTCTTGAGTTTCCAATCATTTCTACAACTCTTATTTTTTTGTGATAGAGTGATTGGAGCACATACTTGTTGGACACAAAAAACATTCATGAAGTCCATAATAAAATAAGAAGCCTTATTTGGACATTCACATGTAGACTAAAATTAGCTCTCCCACGAGAAGAGGCAATAAAACCAGGCTTCGAAATGTAAAAGTGATAGCTCTATCCTGGAGGAGAGACTCCATGTTTATCTTAAACGTCAAGCTACAAGTTATGGGTATACATCTGTTGTCAAAGGTTTACATCCACACATGTCATGGCTGTCTTGAGTGTCCAATCATTCCTACAACTCTTATTTGCTTGTGATAGAGTGATTGGAGCACATACTTGTTGGTCACAAAAAACATTCATGAAGTTTGCTTCTTTTATGAATTTATTATGGGTCTACTGAAAATGTGAGCAAATGTGCTGGGTCAAAAGTATACATACAGCAATGTTAATATTTGCTTACATGTCCCTTGGCAAGTTTCACTGCAATAAGGCGCTTTTGGTAGCCATCTACAAGCTTCTGCTTGAATTTTTGACCACTCCTCTTGACAAAATTGGTGCAGTTCAGCTAAATGTGTTGCTTTTCTGACATGGACTTGTTTCTTCAGCATTGTCCACATGTTTAAGTCAGGACTTTGAGAAGGCCATTCTAAAACCTTCATTCCAGCCTGATTTAGCCATTCCTTTACCACTTTTGACGTGTGTTTGGGGTCATTGTCAATCAATCAATCAATCAATCAATGTTTATTTATATAACCCTAAATCACAAGTGTCTCAAAGGGCTGCACAAGCCACAACGACATCCGCGGTACAGAGCCCACATAAGGGCAAGGAAAAACTCACAACCCCAATGGGACGTCGATGTGAATGACTATGAGAAACCTTGGAGAGGACCGCATAGGGGAGACCGGATGCAATGGACGTCGAGTGGGTCTGACATAATATTGTGAAAGTCCAATCCATAGTGGATCTAACATAATAGTGAGAGTCCAGTCCATAGTGGATCTAACATAATAGTGAGAGTCCAGTCCATAGTGGGTCTAACATAATAGTGAGAGTCCAGTCCATAGTGGATCTAACATAATAGTGAGAGTCCAGTCCATAGTGGATCTAACATAATAGTGAGAGTCCAGTCCATAGTGGATCTAAGATTATATTACATCCGGAGATGCTTTCCTCTGGAGCCTTGGCCAGGAGGACTTGATATCATCAGATGGTATCCAGCGGTCATTGGGTGTTTCGACCCTGAACCATAACACCCTACCGCTGGTGGGCCGGCAGTGGTGGCCAAGTCACTGCCTATCTCCTCCTCCTGGCTTCCAGCTCATCTCGTCTCTCCTGCTCCATAACCAGCAAGAGGCTCTCTGCTGCCTCCCCCATCCTGCGAGCTGCTGTCTTTCTCTCCTTCCCTGTTATTCCCAAGGCTGTGAGCATTCTCCATACCGACTGGGCAAGGAATCCTCTGCAGCCGACCTCGACCGGAAACAGCCATGCCTGCCATCCTTTTCCCCTGCATTCATTCAAAAGGTACTGGTATTTGGCACTTTTCCTTTCGAAGGCTTGGTCGCACCCTTCTTCCCATGGGACTGTGAGTTCTATGAGAATTATCTTCTTTGCCTCTTCAGACCACAGCACCACATCCGGTCTCAGGGTTGTCTGGACAACCTGGGGGAACTGCAGCTTTCCTCCCAGGTCTACCTTCATGTCCCAAGAACGGGCCATTTGCAATAGGCTCTTCCTTGATGTTGCTGTGGTTGGTGGCTTTTCTCCCTCCCTCACAAACTGGATTGATCTTGTTCTCCCTTGTGGTTGCCGTTTCTTGCATCTCTGCTGCTCCAGGGTGTTAGCCAGTGTCATGAGCACCTTGTCATGACGCCATCTGTATCTCCCTTGGGTGAGTGCTGTTTTACACCCTGACAGGATGTGCGCCATGGTACCCTTCTGTACGCAAAGCTTGCATAGTGGATCCTCTCTCATGCCCCATGTGTGCAAGTTTGTTGGAGTCGGGAGTGTGTCATACACTGATCTCAGCAAGAAAGAGATGCGGAATGGTTCCAGCTTCCATAGATCTGCCCACGTGATCTTTCTCTTGGGGAGGTCCCATTTGGTCCAGGCTCCCTGGGACGCTAGTTCCACTGCTCTTGATTTCCGACCTTCCTCTTCCAGGTTTCGTACTTCCTCCTGGATCATAGCTCTTCTTTCCCTGGGTTCTGCCTTACTCCACTGTTGGACATGGGAAGTTCCAAGACCTTGTCTTCCTGTGCATGGCGTCCCTATGATGTCACGTAGCCTCAACATGCTCTCAGCTTGTGCAACAGATGTGTCAGCTGCCCACTTGCGTCCTGATCTTGTAGTGACGCCTGCGTGTCTGACTTGAACATCATCATCCTGGGAGTCTCTGTATGTCATTAAGACTCTGCACTTTGCTACCTTGAATTCCTCCACCACGGATGACAAGGGAAGCTGGAGCTGTTCTGTTTCTGAGGTACTTATTGATCTTTCTCTCCACTCCTTCTACGCATGTCATAGGGACGTCATACATCGTCAACAGCCACATGGGTCTTGGTAACAGTCCATGTTGGTAGAGCCATATTTTAAATTTACCAGGGAGTCCTGATTTTCCAATCCTCCTCAGCGACTCTTCTGTCTGCTTCTCTGTACTGGTGATGTTGTTCCTGTCAGTAAGTGAGCTGTCAAACCACTTTCCAAGGCACTTTATAGGGTTCTCCTCAATCGATGGAATCACTTCTCCTTGCACTTGCAGCTTGAGCCTGTTTGTCAGTTTACCTTTACGGATCACCATGCTCCTGGATTTTTTGGGCTTGAACTTCATTCTGGACCATGTTGCCATGTGGTCCAGAACTGTTAGCACCCATCTCGCCTCCACATGGGTTGTGGTCGTCACGGTGAGATCGTCCATGTAACCTCTTATTGGGGGTTGTCGAATGCCTGATTCCATTGCTGGTCCTCTGGCTTCTTTCCCAGCAGCTGTTAGGAGGAGGTTCATACCCATGATGAAGAGGATGGGGGAGATTGTGCATCCAGTTACGATTCCCTTTTCCAGGTTTTGCCACTGAGTTGTAAAATTGGCTGTTTTGAACCGTATCTGGATGCCTCCAAAGTAGCTGGTTATCATTCCCTTGATGTACATAATAGTGAGAGTCCAGTCCATAGTGGATCTAACATAATAGTGAGAGTCCAGTCCATAGTGGATCTAACATAATAGTGAGAGTCCAGTCCATAGTGGGTCTAACATAATAATGAGAGTCCAGTCCATAGTGGATCTAACATAATCGTGAGAGTCCAGTCCATAGTGGGTGTAACATAATAGTGAGAGTCCAGTCCATAGTGGATCTAACATAACAGTGAGAGTCCGGTCCATAGTGGATTTAACATAATAGTGAGAGTCCAGTCCATAGTGGATCTAACATAATAGTGAGAGTCCAGTCCATAGTGGATCTAACATAATAATGAGAGTCCAGTCCATAGTGGGTCTAACATAATAGTGAGAGTCCAGTCCATAGTGGATCTAACATAATAGTGAGAGTCCAGTCCATAGTGGGTCTAACATAATAGTGAGAGTCCATTCCATAGTGGATCTAACATAATAGTGAGAGTCCAGTCCATAGTGGATTTAACATAATAGTGAGAGTCCAGTCCATAGTGGGGCCAGCAGGAGACCATCTCGAGCGGAGACGGGTCAGCAGTGCAGAGACGTCCCCAACCGATGCACAGGCGAGCGGTCCACCCCGTGTCCCGACTCTGGACAGCCAGCACCTCATCCATGGCCACCGGACCTATGTCCCCCCCTCCACAAGGGAGAGGGGGGCAGATCAACTGGTCTAAAAAGGGGGTGTATTTAAAGGCTAGAATATACAAATGAGTTTTTAGATGGGACTTAAATGCTTCTACTGAGGTAGCATCTCTAACTGTTACCGGGAGGGCATTCCATAGTACTGGAGCCCCAATATAAAAACTGTTGGAACACCCAACTGCGCCCAAGACCCAACCTCCGAGCTGAAGATTTTAGCTTGTTCTGAAGAATTTGGAGGTAATCCTCCTTTTTCATTGTCCCATTTACTCTCTGTAAAGCACCAGTTCCATTGGCAGCAAAACAGGCCCAGAGCATATTACTACCCCCACCATGCTTGGCGGTAGGAATGGTGTTCCTGGGATTAAAGGCCTCACCTTTTCTCCTCCAAACATATTGCTGGGTATTGTGGCCAAACAGCTGATTTTCTTGTTTCATTAGTTCATTAGTTTTCACCTGTCCTCATGTCACGCACCTGATTCATTTGGACTCACACACCTGTCATTAATCATGTTCAAGACTATTTAAGCCGGTAGTTGCCAGGAAGTCAGCCTGGCGACATTAACTCTGTTTGACTTCTGCTACCCATGTTACCCATGCTACCATAGTTCCATGCCAAGTGAGTTCTGTCTATATTATTGTCACAGTAAGTGTTTATTTGTTTCATGTTCATAGTTTTTAGCCCAAGTGCTAGTTTTTGTTTCATTAGTCAACTTTGTTCTCCGCCTTTGTGCGCACCTTTAGTTTTGTACCTTTTGTTGGTGTTAAAAATAAATAATGTCTTTACCTCCAAGCCATGCCCGATCCAACTTTACTTGCATCTCGAAAAAACGAACATCCCATAGTCCTCGTCGTTATGACATTCTGTGGTCATACATGTGTGGAATGTTTGTGGAAAGATAGATATACGTTAGGTTAGAAAAAAAACACAGAGGCTATTTCATCCCTAGAAGCCTATTTAGCAGGTTTATATACAAACCCCGTTTCCATATGAGTTGGGAAATTGTGTTAGATGTGAATATAAACAGAACACAATGATTTGCAAATCCTTTTCAACCCATATTCAATTGAATATGCTTCAAAGACAACATATTTGATGTTCAAACTCATAAACTTTATTTTTTTTTTTGCAAATAATAATTAACTTAGAATTTCATGGCTGCAACATGTGCCAAAGTAGTTGGGAAAGGGCATGTTCACCACTGTGTTACATGGCCTTTCCTTTTAACAACACTCAGTAAACGTTTGGGAACTGAGGAGACACATTTTTTAAGCTTCTCAGGTGGAATTCTTTCCCATTCTTGCTTGATGTACAGCTTAAGTTGTTCAACAGTCCGGGGGTCTCAGTTGTGCTATTTTAGGCTTCATAATGTGCCACACATTTTCAATGGGAGACAGGTCTGGACTACAGGCAGGCCAGTCTAGTACCCGCCCTCTTTTACTATGAAGCCACTTTGATGTAACACGTGGCTTGGCATTGTCTTGCTGAAATAAGCAGGGGCGTCCATGGTAACGTTGCTTGGGTGGCAACATATGTTGCTCCAAAACCTGTATGTACCTTTCAGCATTAATGGCGCCTTCACAGATGTGTAAGTTACCCATGTCTTGGGCAATAATACACCCCCATACCATTACAGATGCAAGCTTTTCAACTTTGCGCCTAAAACAATCCAGAGGGTTCTTTTCCTCTTTGGTCCGGAAGACACGACGTCTACAGTATCCAAAAGCAATTTGAAATGTGGACTCGTCAGACCACAGAACACTTTTCCACTTTGTATCAGTCCATCTTAGATGAGCTCAGGCCCAGCGAAGCCGGCGGCGTTTCTAGGTGTTGTTGATAAACGGTTTTTGCCTTGCATAAGAGAGTTTTAACTTGCACTTACAGATGTAGCGACCAACTGTAGTTACTGACAGTGGGTTTCTGAAGTGTTCCTGAGCCTATGTGGTGATATCCTTTACACACCAATGTCGCTTGTTGATGCAGTACAGCCTGAGGGATCGAAGGTCACGGGCATAGCTGCTTACGTGCAGTGATTTCTCCAGATTCTCTGAACCCTTTGATGATATTACGGAGCGTAGAGGGTGAAATCCCTAAATTCCTTGCAATAGCTGGTTGAGAAAGTTTTTTCTTAAACTGTTCAACAATTTGCTCACGCATTTGTTGACAAAGTGGTGACCCTCGCCCCATCCTTGTTTGTGAATGACTGAGCATTTCATGGAATCTACTTTTATACCCAATCATGGCACCCACCTGTTCCCAATTAGCCTGCAAACCTGTGGGATGTCCCAAATAAGTGTTTGATGAGCATTCCTCAACTTTATCAGTATTTATTGCCACCTTTCCCAACTTCTTTGTCACGTGTTGCTGGCATGAAATTCTAAAGTTAATGATTATTTGCAAAAAAAAATTTTTTTATCAGTTTGAACATCAAATATGTTGTCTTTGTAGCATATTCAACTGAATATGGGTTGAAAATGATTTGCAAATCATTGTATTCCGTTTATATTTACATCTAACACAATTTCCCAACTCATATGGAAACGGGGTTTGTACATACATATATATATATATATATATATATATATATATATATATATATATATATATATATATATATATATATATATATACTGGCCCTCAGACACATTTTTTATCTAAATGTGGCCCCCCAAGTCACAATAATTGCCCAGGCCTGGTCTAAAAAATACACTTTTAACAAGATTTGTGTGTTTTTGGGGTAAGAGCTGTGGAGGTGAGGTGCCGTTTCAGAGCCAGTAAACAATGCAGCCAATTGACTATGGAAATGAATAAAAGCTCACTTGAACGTACAGCGCCTTCACTGGAGCGTGAAGCGCTTCGAGCGAAAAGCAAATCCTGTTAGAAATGTCAATTGAAAAGGTCTTAAGATATTAAAAAAAAAAAAAAAAAGTCATTTTTAATTAAAGCTTTATTAATAGATTTTTCAAACTTTTTTCCCTTTTAATGAATTACCCCAGCGAATGCCTGAGGCGTTTGGATTACAACAGTTATCTCGTTCGATACCCGCCGCCTACCCCCCTCCCCCCGCTCCTCGTATTACCACATTCAGCCATTTTGGTTTAAAAGTCAGACTTCATAAATGGCGTTCATTAATTCCAAGTGTGAGTGTTTAATGTGAGCATTCGGACTCGGCATTCCGTGTCTTGTTTATTTCCAGATAAGTACTTTGCAGCCCATGGCCCAGCAGGTCTTCATCATAATTATCATCATCATCATCATTACTTACAGGAAACACCACATGCCTGTTTACTGCTACTCGTAGCTTTATATCTGGTGTATGACAAAAACATTTTTTTGCAAATATGTCTTAATAATAATAATAATATATGATTAGTTTGTTGGAATAATTGAGTAATCACACAAAACACTTTAGAGCCTTAGTGCCTATTTAAGGGAAAATAGTTGAAACTATGGTTGTCTTGATACCAGTATTTTGGTACCAGTGCCAAAATGTATTTTGATACTTTTCTAAATAAAGAGGATCACAAAAAATGTCATTATTGTCTTTATTTGAACCAAAAAAATGTTAGTGTACATGAAACATATGTTTATTATTGTAATTTAGTCCTTAAATAAAATAGTGAACATACTAGACAACTTGTCTTTTAGTAGTAAGTAAACAAACAAAGACTCCTATTTAGTCTGCTGACGTATGCAGTAACATATTGTGTCATTTATCTACCTATTATTTTGTCAACATTATGAGGGACAAACTGTAAAAATGTATTATTAATCTACTTGTTCATTTACCGTTAATATCTGCTTACTTTCTGTTTTAACATGTTCTATCTACACTTCTATAAAAATGTAATAATCACTTATTCTTCTATTCTTAGATACTTTGCATTAGTTTTGGATGATACCACACATTTAGGTATCGATCCGATACCAAGTAGTTACAGGATCATACATTGGTCATATTCAAAGTCCTCATGTGTCCAGGGATGTATTTACTGACTTTATAAACATAATATACATTTTTTTTAAAAAGGAAAAAAGATTTTGTGACGATAAAAAAATATCGATGTAATCATAGTAGTATCGACTAGATACACTCTTGTACTTGGTATCATGGCAGGTGTCGATCCACCCATGGCGTTTGTTTACATTGTGACGCCGGTGAGCTATTGTGTCCTCCTACGGTGTGTAGTGAAGCATGTTTTAGCTATTCCTCGCCCTTCAGTGTTAATGCTACTTGTAAGAAACATACTTTATTTGTCGCCATGGAGGCTGTGTATAGATGTTAGCTGCTAGCTAGCTTGCCATGTCTTAAAGCACCTCTTCCTGAGGGTGTTTCAGTGTTATAACTTCACCTTTATCTTTACAAACCCCGTTTCCATATGAGTTAGGAAATTGTGTTAGATGTAAATATAAACGGAATACAATGATTTGCAAATTCTTTTCAATCCATATTCAGTTGAATATGCTACAAAGACAACATATTTGATGTTCAAACTGATAAACTTTTCTTTTTTTTTTTGCAAATAATCATTAACTTAAAATTTGATGCCAGGAACACGTGACAAAGAAGTTGGGAAAGGTGGCAATAAATACTGATAAAGTTGAGGAATGCTCATCAAACACTTATTTGGATCATCCCACAGGTGTGCAGGCTAATTGGGAACAGGTGGGTGCCATGATTGGGTATAAAAACAGCTTCCCAAAAAATGCTCAGTCTTTCACAAGAAAGGATGGGGCGAGGTACACCCCTTTTGTTCACAACTGCATGAGCAAATAGTCAAACAGTTTAAGAACAACGTTTCTCAAAGTGCAATTGCAAGAAATGTAGGGATTTCAACATCTACGGTCCATAATATCATCAAAAGGTTCAGAGAATCTGGAGAAATCACTCCACGTAAGCGGCATGGCCGGAAACCAACATTGTATGACCGTGACCATCGATCCCTCAGACGGCACTGTATCAAAAACCGACATCAATCTCTAAAGGATATCACCACATGGGCTCAGGAACACTTCAGAAAACCACTGTCACTAAATACAGTTTGTCGCTACATCTGTAAGTGCAAGTTAAAGCTGTACTTTGCAAAGCGAAAGCCATTTATCAACAACACCCAGAAACGTCGCCGGCTTCTCTGGGCCCGAGATCATCTAAGATGGACTGATGCAAAGTGGAAAAGTGTTCTGTGGTCTGAAGAGTCCACATTTCAAATTGTTTTTGGAAATATTCAACATCGTGTCATCCGGACCAAAGGGGATGCAAACCATCCAGACTGTTATCGACGCAAAGTTGAAAAGCCAGCATGTGTGATGGTATGGGGGTGCATTAGTGCCCAAAGCATGGGTAACTTACACATCTGTGAAGGCACCATTAATGCTGAAAGGTACATACAGGTTTTGGAACAACATATGCTGCCATCTAAGCGCCGTCTTTTTCATGGACACCCCTGCTTATTTCAGTAAGACAATGCCAAGCCACATTCAGCACGTATTACAACAGCGTGGCTTCGTAAAAAAAGAGTGCGGGTACTTTCCTGTGTCGCCTGCAGTCCAGACCTGTCTCCCATCAAAAATGTGTGGCGCATTATGAAGCGTAAAATACGACAACGGAGACCTCGGACTGTTGAACGACTGAAGCTCTACATAAAACAATGATGTGAAAGAATTCCACTTTCAAAGCTTCAACATTTAGTTTGCTCAGTTCCCAATCGTTTATTGGGTGTTGTTAAAAGAAAAGGTGATGTGACACAGTGGTGAACATGCCCTTTCCCAACTACTTTGGCACGTGTTGCAGCCATGAAATTCTAAGTTAATTATTTGCAAAAAAAAAAAAAAGTTTATGAGTTTGAACATCAAATATCTTGTCTTTGTAGTGCATTCAATTGAATATGGGTTGAAAAGGATTTGCAAATCATTGTATTCTGTTTATATTTACATCTAACACAATTTCCCAACTCATATGGAAACGGGGTTTGTACTTTTTACACCAAAATGCGTCCATTCTCCCTTTTCTGTCTCCACACTGTGTCTGCTTGTAAGTACTCCGTGTGTGTGCGCTGCCCAACATGCTCCTCTGCTCGTGAAAAACCAGCAATGTCACCACATGATGACGCGCCGTCATGCTCAATGGAAACCGGTACTTTTCAAACAGAGTATTGTACCGTCTTTTTAAAATACATTGTATTTCCATAAAACATGCCTATTACTCTCCACGAAAAAAAACCTCTTATAGTTTAAATCAGTGCTTTTCAACCACTGTGCCGTGGGAAATTTTGCAACTTCACCTAATTGGTCCAAAGAATATTTTTTGCAAATCAATAATTATAATCTGCAAATAATGTGCTGTTGTCGAGTGTCTGTGCTGTCTAGAGCTCGGCAGGTTAATACTCCATACCAGTAGGTGGCAGCAGGTTGTTCATTGCTTTGTAGAAGTCGGAACACGTCAAGGATGGTTTGTGGTGATCCCAATATGCAGAGCACAGCGGTAGACAGTGTGCAGGTAAAATGGTATGCAATGATTAAACCAAAAGTGAACAAAAGGGAAAGGAAAACGCACTAAAGCTTAGGGAAGGCTGTGCAAAACGAAAACAAAACTGAACTTGCTACAAGGTAAACAAAAACAGAATGCTGGACGACAGCAAAGACTTACAGCGTGTGGAGCAGAGACGGCGTCCACAAAGTACATCAATATATGACATGACAATCAACAATGTCCCCACAAAGAAGGATAAAAACATCTGAAATATTCTTGATTGCTAACACAAAGCAGGTCAAAGGAAGGCGTGAAGCTGCTACAGGAAAACAAACAACAAAACAGGAAGGAAAGGTCACCAAAATAACAGCGCAAGACAGGAACTAAAGCACTACACACGGGAAAACAACAACAGACTCGAAATAAGGCACGACAACCTGGTGGGGTTTCATTTTTTTAACCTTGTCTGCTGGTGGTGTGCCTCTGTATTTTCTTCATTAAAAAAATGTGCCTTGGCTCAAAAAAGGTTGAAAAACACTGCTTTAAGTCATCCGTCATTTGTTTACTTTAGCTCGGGGGTCGGCTCTTTAGCGCCGCCCTAGTGGCACCTTGGAGCTTTTTCAAAAATGTATGAAAATGGAAAAGAAAAAGATGGGAGAAAAGTGTTTCTTTTTTGTTTTCATATGGTTTCTGTAGAAGGACAAACATGACACAAATCTCCCTAACTGTTAGAAATCCCACTGTTTATGTTAAACATGCTTCACTGATGACAGTATTTGGCGAGCACTGTTTTGTCCTACTAATTTCATCGATCCTTGAACGCACCTTAGTTTGTTTACATTTTACAACTTTCTCCGATGCTGCCACAGAAAGACGTGTTTAATGTCACTCCTTTGTCTCATTTTGTCCACCAAACTTTTTATGCTGTGCATGGATACACAAACATGAGCTTTGTTGACGTTATTAACTTCTTGGAGTGCTAATCAGGCATATTCGGTCAGTGCATAACTGTAAGCTAATCGATGCTGACATGCTATTTAGGCTAGCTGTATGTACATATTGCATCATTATGCCTCGTTTGTAGGTATATTTGAGATCATTTAATTTCCTTTACTTATGTGTATTTCATTTATATTTTCATGAAATGTAAATTTTACTAATGATTTCCAGTGGTGCAAAAATGTGTAGAATAAATTTTACATTTCAACATTTCTGTCATATGAAGATTTACATCAGCCTGCCACGCATAGTCATTTTGATAGTAGGCTAATATAGCTAATATAGACACTTACATCACATGTTGTCTTCATTATAACACTTATAAGACTTTTAAAGTCATTTTGATAGTAGGCTAACATAGCTAATATAGACACTTACATCATGTGTTGTCTTCATTATAACACTTATATAAGACTTTTAAAGTCATTTTGATAGTAGGCTAATATAACTAATACAGACACTTACATCACATGTTGTCTTCATTATAACACTTATAAGACTTTTAAAGTCATTTTGATAGTAGGCTAACGTAGCTAATATAGACACTTACATCATGTGTTGTCTTCATTATAACACTTATATAAGACTTTTAAAGTCATTTTGATAGTAGGCTAATATAACTAATATAGACACTTACATCACATGTTGTCTTCATTATAACACTTATATAAGACATTTAAAGTCATTTTGATAGTAGGCTACTTTAGCTAATATAGACACTTACATCATGTGTTGTCTTCATTATAACACTTATATAAGACTTTTAAAGTCATTTTGATAGTAGGCTAACATAGCTAATATAGACACTTACATCACATGTTGTCTTCATTACAACACTTATACAAGACTTTTAAAGTCATTTTGATAGTAGGCTAATATAACTAATACAGACACTTACATCACATGTTGTCTTCATTATAACACTTATATAAGACTTTTAAAGTCATTTTGATAGTAGGCTACTTTAGCTAATATAGACACTTACATCATGTGTTGTCTTCATTATAACACTTGTATAAGACTTTTAAAGTCATTTTGATAGTAGGCTAACATAGCTAATATAGACACTTACATCACATGTTGTCTTCATTACAACACTTATACAAGACTTTTAAAGTCATTTTGATAGTAGGCTAATGTAGCTAATATAGACACTTACATTATGTGTTGCCTTCATTATAACACTTATATACGACTTTTAAAGTCATTTTGATAGTAGGCTAATGTAGCTAATATAGACACTTACATCACATGTTGTCTTCATTACAACACTTGTATAAGACTTTTAAAGTCATTTTGATAGTAGGCTAATATAACTAATATAGACACTTACTTCATGTGTTGGCTTCATTATAACACTTATATAAGGCTTTTATTTTTTGCAGCTCCAGACAGATTATTTTCTGGTATTTTTGGTCCAATATGGCTCCTTCAACAATTTGGGTTGCCGACCCCTGCTTTAGTCTCTTCCTCTCTGTGGGTAGTCAGCAGCAACTAGCACCTGCAAACTCTCGAACACCTCCCCGCCCCCACAATGTATTAGTACTGCCCCAAAGTAATAAATAAGTGAAATACATGATAAACAGTACAAAAGCCAAAAGCAGTGAAGTTGTCACGTTGTGTAAATGGTAAATAAAAAGAGAATACAATGATTTGCAAATCCTTTTCAACTTATATTCAATTGAATAGACTGCAAAGACAAGATATTTCATGTTCACACTGAGAAACTTTGTTATTTTTTTGCAAATATTAGCTCATTTGGAATTTGATGCCTGCAACATGTTTAAAAAAAGCTGGCACAAGTGGCAAAAAAGAGTGATAAAGTTGAGGAATGCTCATTAAAGACTTATTTGGAACATCCCACAGGTGAACAGGCTAAATGGGAACAGGTGGGTGCCATGATTGGGTATAAAAGCAGCTTCCGTGAAATGCTCAGTCATTCACAAACAAGGACGGGGCGAGGGTCACCACTTTGTCAACAAATGCCTGAGCAAATTGTTTAAGAACAACATTTCTCAATCAGCTATTGCAAGGAATTTAGGGATTTCACCATCTACGCTCCGTAATATCATCAAAAGGTTCAGAGAATCTGGAGAAATCACTGCACGTAAGTGGCAAGGCTGAAAACCGACATTAAATGCCCTTGACCTTGGATCCCTCAGGCGGCATCAAAAAGCGACATCAGTGTGTATCAATCAATCAATGTTTACTTATATAGCCCTAAATCACGAGTGTCTCAAAGGGCTGCACAAGCCACAACAACATCCTCGGCTCAGATCCCACATCAGTGTGTAAAGGATATCACCACATGGGCTCAGGAACACTTCAGAAACCCACTGTCAGTAACTACAGTTGGTCGCTACATCTGCAAGTGCAAGTTAAAACTCTACTATGCAAAGCCAAACCCATTAATCAACAACACCCAGAAACGCTTCGCTGGGCCCAAGCTCATCTAAGATGGACTGATGCAAAGTGGAAAAGTCTTCTGTGGTCTGACGAGTCCACATTTCAAATTGCTTTTGGAAACTGTGGACATTGTATCCTCCAGACCAAAGAGGAAAAGAACCATCCGGATTGTTCTCGGGTCAAAGTGTAAAAGGCAGCATGTGTGATGGTATGGGGGTGTATTAGTGCCCAAGACATGGGTAACTTACACATCTGTGAAGGCACCATTAATGCTGAAAGGTACATACAGCTTTTGGAGCAACATATGTTGCCATCCAAGCAACATTATCATGGACACCCCTGCTTATTTCAGCAAGACAATGCCAAGCCACGTGCTACAACAGCATGGCTTCATAGTAGAAGAGTGTGGGTACTAGACTGGCCTGCCTGTAGTCCAGACCTGTCTCCCATTGAAAATATGTGGTGCAATATGAAGGCTAAAATATGAGAAGGGAGACTGTTGAACAACTTAAGCTGTACATCAAGCAAAGATGGGAAATAATTCCACTTCAAAAATGTGTCTCCTCAGTTCCCAAACCTTTACTGAGAGTTGTTAAAAGGAAAGGCCATGTACAAACCCCGTTTCCATATGAGTTGGGAAATTGTGTTAGATGTAAATACAAACGGAATACAATGATTTGCAAATCATTTTCAACCCATATTCAGTTGAATATGCTCAGGGCGCCAAAAAGGGGGGTTAAGGAGACAGATTCTAGGGGCCCATGATGGAGGGGGGCCCAGAGAGGCCCCTAATGATGATGAAATTATAATACAGAAAAAATAATGACACTGTGTTGGGGGCCCTGTAAAGATTCTTTTCATGGGGCCCAAAATCCCTAGCGGCGCCCCTGAATATGCTACAAAGACAACATATTTGATGTTCAATCTGATAATGATTATTTGCACAAAAAAAAAAGTTTAACTTTAGAATTTGATGCCAGCAACACGTGACAAAGAAGTTGGGAAAGGTGGCAATAAATACTGATAAAGTTGAGGAATGCTCATCAAACACTTATTTGGAACATCCCACAGGTGTGCAGGCTAATTGGGAACAGGTGGGTGCCATGATTGGGAAAAAAAAACAGCTTCCCAAAAAATGCTCAGTCTTTTGCAAGAAAGGATGGGGCGAGGTACACCGTTTTGTCCACAACCCCATCCATCCATCCATCCATCTTCTTCCGCTTATCCGAGGTCAGGTCGCGGGGGCAGCAGCCTAATCAGGGAAGCCCAGACTTTCCTCTCCCCAGCCACTTCGTCCAGCTCTTCCTGTGGGACCCCGAAGCGTTCCCAGGCCAGCCGGGAGACATAGTCTTCCCAACGTGTCCTGGGTCTTCCCCGCGGCCTCCTACCGGTCTGATGTGCCCTAAACACCTCCCTAGGGAGGCGTTCGGGTGGCATCCTGACCAGATGCCCGAACCACCTCATCTGGCTCCTCTTCATGTGGAGGACTAGTGGCTTTAGTTTGAGCTCCCCCCGGATGGCAGAGCTTCTCACCCTATCTCTAAGGGAGAGCCCCGCCACCCGGCGGAGGAAACTCATTTCAGCCGCTTGTACCCGTGATCTTGTTCTTTCGGTCATGACCCAAAGCTCATGACCATAGGTGAGGATGGGAACGTAGATCGACCGGTAAATTGAGAGCTTTGCCTTCCGGCTCAGCTCCTTCTTCACCACAACGGATCGATACAGCGTCCGCATTACTGAAGACGCCGCACCGATCCGCCTGTCGATCTCACAATCCACTCTTCCCTCACTTGTGAACAAGACTCCGAGGTACTTGAACTCCTCCACTTGGGGCAAGATCTCCTCCCCAACCCGGAGATGGCACTCCACCCTTTTCCGGGCGAGAACCATGGACTCGGACTTGGAGGTGCTGATTCTCATCCCAGTCGCTTCACACTCAGCTGCGAACCGATCCAGTGAGAGCTGAAGATCCTGGCCAGATGAAGCCATCAGGACCACATCATCTGCAAAAAGCAGAGACCTAATCCTGCAGCCACCAAACCAGATCCCCTCAACGCCTTGACTGCGCCTAGAAATTCTGTCCGTAAAAGTTATGAACAGAATCGGTGACAAAGGAAAGCCTTGGCGGAGTCCAACCCTCACTGGAAACGTGTCCGACTTACTGCCGGCAATGTGGACCAAGCTCTGGCACTGAGCATACAGGGAGCGGACTGCCACAATCAGATGTATCAGTCCGATACCCCATACTCTCTGAGCACTCCCCACAGGACTTCCCGAGGGACACGGTCGAATGCCTTCTCCAAGTCCACAAAACACATGTAGACTGGTTGGGCAAACTCCCATGCACCCTCAAGGACCCTGCCGAGAGTATAGAGCTGGTCCACAGTTCCACGACCAGGACGAAAACCACACTGTTCCTCCTGAATCCGAGGTTCGACTATCCGGCATAGCCTCCTCTCCAGTACACCTGAATAGACCTTACCGGGAAGGCTGAGGAGTGTGATCCCACGATAGTTAGAACACACCCTCCGGTTCCCCTTCTTAAAGAGAGGAACCACCACCCCGGTCTGCCAATCCAGTGGTACCGCTCCCGATGTCCACGCGATGCTGCAGAGTCTTGTCAACCAAGACAGCCCCACAGCATCCAGAGCCTTAAGGAACTCCGGGCGGATCTCATCCACCCCCGGGGCCCTGCCACTGAGGAGCTTTTTAACTACCTCAGCAACCTCAGCCCCAGAAATAGGAGAGCCCACCACAGACTCCCCAGGCACTGCTTCCTCATAGGAAGACGTGTTGGTGGGATTGAGGAGGTCTTCGAAGTATTCCCTCCACCGAACCACAACATCCGCAGTCGAGGTCAGCAGAACACCATCCTCGCCATACATGGTGTTGATAGTGCACTGCTTCCCCTTCCTGAGGCGGCGGATGGTGGTCCAGAATTGCTTCGAAGCCGTCCGGAAGTCGTTTTACATGGCCTCACCGAACTCCTCCCATGTCCGAATTCTTGCCTCTGCGACCGCTGAAGCCGCACACCGCTTGGCCTGTCGGTACCTGTCCGCTGCCTCAGGAGTCCTATGAGCCAAAAGAACCCGATATGACTCCTTCTTCAGCTTGACGGCATCCCTCACCGCCGGTGTCCACCAACGGGTTCTAGGATTACCGCCACGACAAGCACCAACTACCCTGCGGCCACAGCTCCAATCAGCCACCTCGACAATAGAGGCGCGGAACATGGTCCATTCGGACTCAATGTCCAGCACCTCCCTCGTGACATGTTCAAAGTTCTTCCGGAGGTGGGAATTGAAACTCTCTCTGACAGGAGACTCTGCCAGACGTTCCCAGCAAACCCTCACAATGCGTTTGGGCCTGCCAGGTCTGTTTGGCATCCTCCCCCACCATCGCAGCCAACTCACCACCAGGTGGTGATCGGTAGAAAGCTCCGCCCCTCTCTTCACCCGAGTGTCCAAAACATGAAGCCGCAAATCCGGTGACACAACTACAAAGTCGATCATGGAACTGCGGCCTAGGGTGTCCTGGTGCCAAGTGCACATATGGACACCCTTATGTTTGAACATGGTGTTCGTTATGGACAATCTGTGACGGGCACAAAAGTCCAAAAACAAAACACCGCTCGGGTTCAGATCCGGGCAGCCATTCTTCCCAATCACGCCTCTCCAGGTTTCACTGTCGCTGCCAACATGAGCATTGAAGTCCCCCAGTAGAACGAGGGAATCACCCGGGGGAACTCTCTCAAGTACTCCCTCGAGTGAATCCAAAAAGGGTGGGTACTCTGAGCTGCGGTTTGGCGCGGAAGCGCAAACCACAGTCAGGACCCGTTCCCCCACCCGAAGGCGGAGGGAAGCTACCCTCTCGTCCACCGGGTTGAACTCCAACGTGCAGGCTCTCAGCCAGGGGGAAAAAAGAATCGCCACCCCAGCCCGTCGCCTCTCACTGCCGGCAACGCCAGAGTGGAAGAGAGTCCAGCCCCTCTCGAGGGAACTGGTTCCAGAGCCCTTGCTGTGCGTCGAAGTGAGTCCGACTATATCTAGCCGGAACTTCTCCACCTCGCACACTAGCTCAGGCTCCTTCCCCCCCAGCGAGGTGACGTTCCACGTCCCAAGAGCTAGCTTCTGTAGCCGAGGATCGGACCGCCAAGTGCCCTGCCCTCGGCTGCCGCCCAGCTCACATCGCACCCGACCTCTAAGACCCCTGCTATGGGTGGTGAGCCCATTGGAGGGGGGACCCACGTTGCCTCTTCGGGCTGTGCCCGGCCGGGCCCCATGGGGGCAGGCCCGGCCACCAGGTGCTCGCCATCGTGCCCCACCTCCGGGCCTGGCTCCAGAGGGGGGCCCCGGTGACCCGCGTCCGGGCAAGGGAAATCTGGGTTCCTTGTTCGTTTTCTTCATAGAGGTCTTCGAGCTGCTCTTTGTCTGATCCCTCACCTAGGACCAGTTTGTCTTGGGAGACCATACCAGGGGGCATAAAGCCCCCGGACAACATAGCTCCTAGGATCATTGGGACACGCAAACCCCTCTACCACGTTAAGGTGGCAGCTCAGAGAGGAGTCCACAACTGCGTGAGCAAATAGTCAAAGAGTTTGAGAACAACGTTTCTCAAAGTGCAATTGCAAGAAATTTAGGGATTTCAACATCTACGGTCCATAATATCATCAAAAGGTTCAGAGAACCTGGAGAAATCACTCCACGTAAGCGGCATGGCCGGAAACCAACATTGTATGACCGTGACCTTCGATCCCTCAGACGGCACTGCATCAAAAACCGACATCAATCTCTAAAGGATATCACCACATGGGCTCAGGAACACTTCAGAAAACCACTGTCACTAAATACAGTTGGTCGCTACATCTGTAAGTGCAAGTTAAAGCTCTACTATGCAAAGCGAAAGTCATTTATCAACAACATCCAGAAACGCCGCCGGCTTCTCTGGGCCCGAGATCATCTAAGATGGACTCATGCAAAGTGGAAAAGTGTTCTGTGGTCTGAGGAGTCCACATTTCAAATTGATTTTGGAAATATTCGACATCGTGTCATCCGGACCAAAGGGGAAGCGAACCATCCAGACAAAACATGAGTAAAAAAATACAATCTAGACTGGGCTCCTAAGGGGGCCTAGTCTGGAGTGGGGAAAAAACTCCATGCAATGCACACATAAACATGTTACATTTAATCACGACAAACTCGCAACAGAGGGGCGGGGAGTTGGGGTCCTGGAGGTTGACTGCTGCTATGAAGCGCTGCCATCCGACTATCACCCCGAGGGGAAACAAGCGGTGGTGAAGGAGTAGGGTGGGGGAGGGGGGGGTGGGGGTGGGGGTGTGTTCCCAATTGTCTTGGGTGTGATGATGTAATGTTTTTTAAACACTGAGGCCGATCTGCAAAAGTTCGGCTCCAGGTGTCGTTGAGGATGGAGGGAGGTCAAAAGCGTCCATCATTGAGGTGTCCTCAGGGGTATTTTTCAGAACAGCCTTTTCCTGTTTTCACAGCGTCAAGGCCATTCGAGGGGGTCAAATCGTAGATTAGGATGTTTGGTTTCCGCGAGCAGACAAAACAATGACTTGTCTGTTCTGTTCGTCCATGCTGGGTGCTCCTCAAATTCAATTCAATTTTCCTTTTCAGCAAGCTTCTCCATGATGTGATCCTTCGGTTCAGAAATCGCTACAGTCTTCACTGCAAAAAGTCAGTGTTCAAAAACAAGAAAAAAAATACAAAAATGAGGGGTATTTTATTTGAACTAAGCAAAATTATCTGCCAATAGAACACGAAAATTCGGCTTGTCAAGACTTTCCAAAACAAGTAAAATTAGCTAACCTCAATGAACCCAAAAATACTTTAAAATAAGAATATTCTCACTAATAACAAGTGCACTTTTCTTGGTAGAAAAAAAAGAGACCTTTTTGTTCAATATGTTGAAAAATATTCTTAAATTAAGTAAATGCTAGTGCCATTATCTTGACATAATGATATGCGCTCGGCATGATGATTTTTTTTTCAAGCTTGAATTAAGAAATGGTTACTTTAAAAAAGCAGTTTTATACTTGTGAGTGTTGATGACACAGCTTTGCAACAGTTGATATTCTAGTTTCAAGCATGTTTTACTTAATATAGGTCATCAAATCTCAGCAACAAGCTGTAATATCTTACTGAGATTATTTAGGACCAAAACCCTTAAAACAAGTAAAACACTCTAACATAAAATCTGCTTAATGAGAAGAATTATCTTATCAGACAGAAAATAAGCAAATATCACCCTTATTTGAGATATTTAATCTTACTTAGATTTCAGTTTTTGCAGTGTGTGTTCCCACAGCCCTGCCCAAACCATCCATTGCGACGAACAGCCTTTGGGCTCCTTGAGTGGCTGCCATCGTCTTACAAATTTGACGATACACCAGAGCAATGCCAAGTACAATCAGCAGGTGCCCCGTGATCACGGTTCCAAATAGGTAGATGTCTTCCATGTCGTCGATGGAAAGGACTGAGAGGCACGTGATTCTCCATTTATCCCAGGAATCTCTCACGTACCCCGCAGCAATGGTTCCATCAGGGCAGCCAGGCTCCATAGAACCTCTTTTCCTCGTCGAAAAGATTTTGTCAATTGCGTCGAGAGTCCAGCTGATCATTTCCATGTCTAATGTTTAGATTTGAGGACAGCGCAAAGAAAGAGGCTTCAAAAAAGTTCAGACAAGACAAAAACAAAGAGAGCAAGCTGGGAGAAGAAGGGAGCGGGAAAAAATGTGACCGCCCTCACCAGAGGCAAGACAGAAATGACATCTTTACGTACTTATGTCACCAACCCGTGTGCACGATTGAAAGTCTGACACGTGCAGTTAAAGTTAGTGCTGCAGCTATCAAAATATTTTGGTAATTGGTTGATTAGTTTGTTGGAATAATTGAGTAATCGGACAAAACACCTGAGAGTCTCAATGCCTATTTGAAGGAAAATAGTTGAAACTAAGGTTGTGTTGATACCAGTATTTTGGTACAGGTACCAAAATGTATTTCGATACTTTTCTAAATAAAGGGTACCACAAAAAATGCCATTATTGTCTTTATTTGACCAAAAAGTGTTAGGGTACATGAAACATATGTTTATTATTGTAATTTAGTCCTTAAATAAAATAGTGAACATACTAGACAACTTGTCTTTTAGTAGTAAGTAAACAAACAAAGACTCCTAATTAGTCTGCTGACGTATGCAGTAACATATTGTGTCATTTATACACCTATTATTTTGTACACATTATGAGGGACAAACTGTAAAAATTGATTATTAACCCACTTGTTCATTTACTGTTAATATCTGCTTACTTTCTCTTTTAACATGTTCTATCTACACTTCTGTTAAAATTAGGGATGTCCGATAATGGCTTTTTGCCGATATTCGATATCCCGATATTGTCCAACTCTTAATTACCGATACCGATATCAACCGATACCGATATATACAGTCGTGGCATTAAACACATTATTATGCCTAATTTGGACAACCAGGTATGGTGAAGATAAGGTACTTTTTAAAAAAAATTATAAAATAAGTTGAATAAATTAAAAACATTTTCTTGAATAAAAAAAAGAAAGTAAAACAATATAAAAACAGTTACATAGAAACTAGTAATTAATGAAAATGAGTCAAATTAACTGTTAAAGGTTAGTACTATTAGTGGACCAGCAGCACGCACAATCATGTGTGCTTACGGACTGTATTCCTGCAGACTGTATTGATATATATTGATATATAATGTAGGAACCAGAATATTAATAACAGAAAGAAACAACCCTTTTGTGTGAATGAGTGTAAATGGGGGAGGGAGTTTTTTGGGGTTTGTGCACTAATTGTAAGTGTATCTTGTGTTTTTTATGTTGATTTAATAAAAATTAAAAAAACAAAAAATTTAAAAAATGATACCGATAATAAAAAAAAAACGATACCGATAATTTCCGATATTACATTTTAAAGCATTTATCGACATCTCTAGTTAAAATGTAATAATCACTTATTCTTCTCTTTTTTGATACTTTACATTAGTTTTGGACGATACCACACATTTAGGTATCGATCCGACACCAAGTAGTTACAGGATCATACATTGGTCATATTCAAAGTCCTCATGTGTCCAGGGACATATTTACTGACTTTATAAACGTAATATGAATTTTTTTTAAAGGAAAAAAGATTTTGTGATGCTAAAAAATATCAATGTTATCATGGTATTATCAACTAGATACAGTATTGTACTTGGTATCATTACAGTGGATGTCAGGTGTCGATCCACCTATGGCGTTTGTTTACATTGTGACGCCGGTGAGCTATTGTGTCCTCCTACAGTGTGTAGTGAAGCATGTTTAACGAATCCTCGTCCTCCAGTGATAATGCTACTGGTAAGAAACTTACTTTATTTGTCGCCATGGAGACCAGGATGGATGTTAGCTAGCCATGTCTTAAAGCACCTCTTTCTGAGAGTGTTTCAGTGTTATAACTTCACCTTTATCTTGACTTTTTACACCAAAATGCGTCCGTTCTCCCTTTTCTGTCCACACACTGTGTCTGCTTGTAAGTACTCTGTGTGTGTGCGCTGCCCAACATGCTCCTGTGCCGGTGAAAAACCAGCAATGTCACCACGTGATGACGGGCCGTCATGCCCGGGGACCGGTACTTTCCAAACAGAGTATAGTACCGTTTTTGATTCATTAGTACCACAATACAACACTAGTTGAAACAAACCATTTTTTTGCTTGCCATAAACTTCATTCTTTTTTCTAATAATTTTTCTAATAAGCGCACATTATCAACATTGGAAAGACGTGTGAATTAATAAAATAAAACTAAAAAAACTGTCGCCGTTTGCCAGGGCTCACTACCGCTCTCATGTACGCTCACTGGCAACAGCCATGTGGAAACCATGTCCACGTATTTGGCGGATTTGTGTTTTATCAATTCTTATTAGCTCCACTCATTGAGTGACTAATCAAAGCAATTACAGAATATAAATTGAGGCTTTTTTTTTTCCTAATCAAATCAAATACTCACTGCTGCCCCTCGTTAAAATGCTTTTCTCGTATTTTCAGTGCAGCAAAGACTCATGGCTCACTATTAGGCAAGGGATTTCTGCAAGTTTGGCCACATTTTTCTGTCGTTGATGAATAAAAAAAATGCCCTCATTCTTGTTTGACCAGATTGACTATGTAATCGATGCATTACAACACTAGATATGTGCATGTTGTCATATCTAGTTCAAAGACAAAGTCAATGAAAAAAAAGGTTTAGACCAGACCTGGACGTTCTACATCATTTTTTTTAGACCTTTAACATGAAAAGTGTATTTGAAATTGTGCTGTTTTTAAATGAGTGTAAGTCTTGAACTATAGAAA
>NC_084563.2:26134598-26147098 GCF_033978685.3 Nerophis lumbriciformis | reverse complement strand
TCTGACATTGTTGTATCTACATATTCCTGACATTATTTTATCTACATCTTCCTGACATTATTATATCGACATGTTCCTAACATGAATATATCTACATATTCCTGACATTATATCTACATGTTCCTGACATGATTATAGCTACATATTCCTGACATTATTATATCTACATATTCCTGACATTATTATATCTACATATTCCTGACATTAGTGTATCTACATATTTCTGACATTGTTATATCTACATGTTCCTGACATTGTTATATCTACATGTTCCTGACATGATTATAGCTACATATTCCTGACATTATTATATCTACATATTCCTGACATTATTATATCTACATATTCCTGACATTGTTATATCTACATATTCCTGACATTATTATATCTACATCTTCCTGACATTATTATATCTACATCTTCCTGACATTATTATATCTACATATTCCTGACATTATTATATTTACATATTCCTGACATTATTATATCTACATATTCCTGACATTATTATATCTACATATTCCTGACATTGTTATATCTACATCTTCCTGACATTATTATATCTACATCTTCCTGACATTATTATATCTACATATTCCTGACATTATTATATTTACATATTCCTGACATTATTATATCTACATATTCCTGACATTATTATATCTACATATTCCTGACATTGTTATATCTACATATTCCTGACATTATTATATCTACATCTTCCTGAGATTATTATATCTACATCTTCCTGACATTATTATATCTACATATTCCTGACATTATTATATTTACATATTCCTGACATTATTATATTTACTTATTCTTTGTTACACACATGCATGCATTCCAGGAGGGGGCATGTCTCGCCAGAACACCAGCTCTAATTTGAGAGCAGGCTGTAACGAACGTGTCGTCTATCCGCAGTGCGAAGCCGCTTATCGGATATTCATTTTCATTGCCATGGCGGAAAATAACGTAGGTTTTCCCATTTATTATTATCACTGGAGGACGAGAGGAAAAGGAAGAAGCTAATCGCTTAAGTATCAATGTAAAGTAGGGGTGATCAATCCAGATGTCGATATATTTATACCTAGGATAGTATCGGTATACAAACAATACTAAAATGACAATATTGATATTCATTTATTCATTATGATCATATTTTTATCGCCATTTCTTGTCCGCTGTAATACAAAATTATTTTCTGGCTGTTTTTGTTATTTGTTATATTACTACATGACATATATACTTACATCATGTATATATTACATGTTATTATGAATGTTACTACATGACATATATACTTACATCATGTATATATTACATGTTATTATAAATGTTACTACATGACATATATACTTACATCATGTATATATTACATGTTATTATGAATGTTACTACATGACATATATACTTACATCATGTATAAATTACATGTTATTATGAATGTTACTACATGACATATATACTTACATCATGTATATATTACATGTTGTTATGAATGTTACTACATGACATATATACTTACATCATGTATATATTACATATTATGAATGTTACTACATTACATATATACTTACATCATGTATATATTACATATTATTATGAATGTTACTATTTTGCATATATACGGTACTTACATTATGTTAATATTACATGTTATTATGAATGTTACTACATGACATATATACTTACATCATGTATAAATTACATGTTATTATGAATGTTACTACATGACATATATACTTACATCATGTATATATTATATGTTGTTATGAATGTTACTACATGACATATATACTTACATCATGTATATATTACATATTATGAATGTTACTACATTACATATATACTTACATCATGTATATATTACATATTATTATGAATGTTACTATTTTGCATATATACGGTACTTACATTATGTTAATATTACATGTTATTATGAATGTTACTACATGACATATATACTTACATCATGTATATATTACATGTTATTATGAATATTACTACATAACATATATACTTACATCATGGATATATTACATGTTATTATGAATGTTACTACATGACATATATACTTACATCATGTATATATTATACATTATGAATGTTACTACATTGCATATATACTTACATTATGTTAATATTGCATGTTATTATGAATGTTACTACATTACATATATACTTACATCATTTATTTATTCCATGTTGTTATGAATTTTACTATTTTGCATATATACTTACATCATGTATATATTACATGTTATTATAAATGTTACTACATTACATATATACTTACATCATGTATATATTACATGTTATTATGAATGTTACTACATGACATATATACTTACATCATGTATATATTACATGTCATTATGAATGTTACTGCATGACATATATACTTACATCATGTATAAATTACATGTTATTATGAATGTTACTACATGACATATATACTTACATCATGTATATATTACATATTATGAATGTTACTACATTACATATATACTTACATCATGTATATATTACATATTATTATGAATGTTACTATTTTGCATATATACGGTACTTACATTATGTTAATATTACATGTTATTATGAATGTTACTACATGACATATATACTTACATCATGTATATATTACATGTTATTATGAATATTACTACATAACATATATATTTACATCATGTATATATTACATGTTATTATGAATGTTACTACATGACATATATACTTACATCATGTATATATTATACATTATGAATGTTACTACATTGCATATATACTTACATTATGTTAATATTGCATGTTATTATGAATGTTACTACATTACATATATACTTACATCATGTATTTATTCCATGTTGTTATGAATTTTACTATTTTGCATATATACTTCCATCATGTATATATTACATGTTATTATAAATGTTACTACATTACATATATACTTACATCATGTATATATTACATGTTATTATGAATGTTACTACATGACATATATACTTACATCATGTATATATTACATGTCATTATGAATGTTACTGCATGACATATATACTTACATCATGTATAAATTACATGTTATTATGAATGTTACTACATGACATATATACTTACATCATGTATATATTACATGTTGTTATGAATGTTACTACATTACATATATACTTACATCATGTATATATTACATACTATGAATGTTACTACATTACATATATACTTACATCATGTATATATTACATATTATGAATGTTCCTATTTTGCATATATACGGTACTTACATTATGTTAATATTACATGTTATTATGAATGTTACTACATGACATATATACTTACATCATGTAAATATTACATGTTATTATGAATATTACTACATAACATATATACTTACATCATGTATATATTACATGTTATTATGAATGTTACTACATGACATATATACTTACATCATGTATATATTATACATTATGAATGTTACTACATTGCATACATACTTACATTATGTTAATATTGCATGTTATTATGAATGTTACTACATTACATATATACTTACTTCATGTATTTATTCCATGTTGTTATGAATTTTACTATTTTGCATATATACTTCCACCATGTATATATTACATGTTATTATGAATATTACTACATGACATATCTACTTACATCATGTATATATTACATGTTATTATAAATGTTACTACATGACATATATACTTACATCATGTATATATTGCATGTTATTATGAATGTTACTGCATTACATATATACTTACATCATGTATATATTACATGTTATTATGAATGTTACTACATGACATATATACTTACATCATGTATATATTACATGTCATTATGAATGTTACTACATGACATATATACTTACATCATGTATAAATCACATGTTATTATGAATGTTACTACATGACATATATACTTACATCATGTATATATTACATGTTGTTATGAATGTTACTACACTACATATATACTTACATCATGTATATATTACATATTATGAATGTTACTACATTACATATATACTTACATCATGTATATATTACATATTATTATGAATGTTACTATTTTGCATATATACGGTACTTACATTATGTTAATATTACATGTTATTATGAATGTTACTACATGACATATATACTTACATCATGTATATATTACATGTTATTATGAATATTACTACATAACATATATACTTACATCATGTATATATTACATGTTATTATGAATGTTACTACATGACATATATACTTACATCATGTATATATTATACATTATGAATGTTACTACATTGCATATATACTTACATTATGTTAATATTGCATGTTATTAAGAATGTTACTACATTACATATATACTTACATCATGTATTTATTCCATGTTGTTATGAATTTTACTATTTTGCATATATACTTCCATCATGTATATATTACATGTTATAATGAATGTTACTACATTAAATATACTTACATCATGCATATATTACATATTATTTTGAATGTTACTATTTTGCATATATACTTCCAGCGTGTATATAAAACCTTGTTGGGGGTTTTTGAGAGCGCATTATAGGCAGAATAGAGTGACTCCACATAGCTTTATTATAAACTGACGTTTGCTAGCCTTTATTTACTATTTAGACTGCATTAAAAAAAAACATGTGTTCTTGTCTCACTTAAGGATTGGGAATGATATACAAAAAAAATCCCCTTCGATTGACCGGCGTGTCATTAGCACAACTGAGGTCAGCTACGAGATGACGTCAGTAAAACTCCGCCAATTATCGTGTTTTGTCAACAGGGCTTCGGGAGTTCCTAATGAAGTGGCCGCGGGGACCTGACGTCACCACCGTCGCTGTGCGCGTGAACTTTGCAAGAGTGCACAAAAAGTGTTGGCGGACGGAGCAGGAAAGGAGCGACCCCCCCCCAACATATGCACCCCCCTCCCACCATGCCTCCCTCCCTCCCTTCCTCTTCTTCCTCCTCCTCTTCCTCGCTCCAGCAGCCAAGTTGCAGAGTGCAGCTCAGCCTCCCAGACCGCGGCTGCTTTCCGCCGGGGGTCCCCGCAGAGGAGCCGCCGCCTCCATGTGCGTTTCCCGCGCCGCGTGCTGAGATCGCTCCTCGTCCCGCACGCGCACGCGCACGCCACGCCGCCGCCGCCATGTCCAACGCCAACCACGACCCCTTCTACTCGTCCCCCTTCGGACCCTTCTACCGGAGACACTCGCCCTACGTGGTGCAGCCCGAGTACCGGATCTACGAGATGAACAAGCGGCTGCAGACGCGCACCGAGGTGAGTGCGAGCTGAGCGGCGGAGGAGCACGTCCCCCCGCCCCCGCGGTGGTGGTGCGGACGGGGGGTGCTCGGAGTGAAAGTGTGCAGCACGCGTGACGGACGTGACACGGAGATGGTGCGTTCAGGTGCACAATTACTTGCCTTATTTAGTTTGCGGTGCGTTCAGGTGCACAACTACTTGCCTTAATTAGTTTGCGGTGCGTTCAGGTGCACAACTACTTGCCTTATTTAGTTTGCGGTGCGTTCAGGTGCACAACTACTTGCCTTATTTAGTTTGCGGTGCGTTCGGATGCACATCTACTTGCCTTATTTAGTTTGCGGTGCGTTCAGGTGCACAACTAGAACTACTTGCCTTATATAGTTTGCAGGGGGCGTTCAGGTGCACAAATTTAGTTTGCAGTGCGTTCAGGTGCACAACTACTTGCCTTGTTTAGTTTGCGTTGCGTTCAGGTGCACAACTACTTGCCTTATTTAGTTTGCGGTGCGTTCAGGTGCACAACTACTTGCCTTATTTAGTTTGCGGTGCGTTCAGGTGCACAACTACTTGCCTTAATTAGTTTGCGGTGCGTTCAGGTGCACAACTACTTGCCTTATTTAGTTTGCAGTGCGTTCAGATGCACAACTACTTGCCTTATTTAGTTTGCGGTACGTTCAGGTGCACAACTACTTGCCTTATTTAGTTTGCGGTGCGTTCAGGTGCACAACTACTTGCCTTAATTAGTTTGCGGGTGCGTTCAGGTGCACATCTATTTGCCTTATTTAGTTTGCGGTGCGTTCAGGTGCACATCTACTTGCCTTATTCAGTTTGCGATGCGTTCAGATGCACAACTACTTGCCTTATTTAGTTTGCAGGGGGCGTTCAGGTGCACAGATCAAGTTTGCAGTGCGTTCAGGTGCTCAACTACTTGCCTTATTTAGTTTGCGGTGCGTTCAGGTGCACAACTACTTACCTTAATTAGTTTGCGGGTGCGTTCAGGTGCACATCTATTTGCCTTATTTAGTTTGCGGTGCGTTCAGGTGCACATCTACTTGCCTTATTTAGTTTGCGATGCGTTCAGATGCACAACTACTTGCCTTATTTAGTTTGCAGGGGGCGTTCAGGTGCACAGATCAAGTTTGCAGTGCGTTCAGGTGCTCAACTACTTGCCTTATTTAGTTTGCGGTGCGTTCAGGTGCACAACTACTGGCCTTATTTAGTTTGCGGTGCGTTCAGGTGCACAACTACTTGCCTTATTTAGTTTGCGGTGCGTTCAGGTGCAGAACGTATTATAAAGACCTATCTGAATCTTATTTAGTTGGCGGTGCGTTCATGTGCACAACTACTTGCCTTATTTAGTTTGTGGTGCGTTCAGGTGCACATGTACTTGCCTTATTTAGTTTGCAGGGGGCGTTCAGGTGCACAGATCAAGTTTGCAGTGCGTTCAGGTGCTCAACTACTTGCCTTATTTAGTTTGTGGTGCGTTCAGGTGCACAACTACTGGCCTTATTTAGTTTGCGGTGCGTTCAGGTGCACAACTACTTGCCTTATTTAGTTTGCGGTGCGTTCAGGTGCACAACTTATTATAAAGACCTATCTGAATCTGAATCTTATTTAGTTGGCGGTGCGTTCATGTGCACAACTACTTGTCTTATTTAGTTTGTGGTGCGTTCAGGTGCACATCTACTTGCCTTATTTAGTTTGCGGTGCGTTCAGGTGCACGACTACTTGCCTTATTTAGTTTGCGGTGCGTTCGGGTGCACATCTACTTGCCTTATTTAGTTTGTGGTGCGTTCAGGTACACAACTTATTATAAAGACCTATCTGAATCTGAATCTTATTTAGTTTGTGATGCGTTCAGGTGCACAACTACTTGCCTTATTTAGTTTGCGGTACGTTCAGGTGCACATCTACTTGCCTTATTTAGTTTGCGGTGCGTTTAGATGCACAACTACTTGCCCTATTTAGTTTGCAGGGGTGTTCAGGTGCACAGATTTAGTTTGCAGTGCGTTCAGGTGCACAACTACTTGCTTTAATTAGTTTGCGGTCCGTTCAGGTGCACAACTACTTGCCTTATTTAGTTTGCGGTGCGTTCAGGTGCATAACTACTTGCCTTATTTAGTTTGCGGTGCGTTCAGGTGCACAACTACTTGCCTTAATTAGTTTGCGGTGCGTTCAAGTGCATAACTACTTGCCTTATTTAGTTTGCGGTGCGTTCAGGTGCATAACTACTTGCCTTAATTAGTTTGCGGTGCGTTCAGGTGCACAATTACTTGCCTTAAATAGTTTGCGGTGCGTTCAGTTGTACTACTACTGGCCTTATTTAGTTTGCGGTGCGTTCAGGTGCACAACTGCTTGCTTTATTTGGTTTGCGGTGCGTTCAGGTGCACAACTACTGGCCTTATTTAATTGCGGTGCATTCAGGTGCACAACTACTTGCCTTATTTAGTTTGCGGTGCGTTCAGTAGCACAACTACTGGGCTTATTTAGTTTGCGGTTCGTTCAGGTGCACAACACTTGCTTTAATTAGTTTGCGGTGCGTTCAGGTGCACAACTACTGGCCTTACTAAGTTTGTGGTGCGTTCAGGTGCACAACTACTTGCTTTAATTAGTTTGCGGTGCGTTCAGTGGCACAACTACTTGCCTTAATTAGTTTGGGTGCGTTCAGGTGCACAACTACTTGCCATAATTAGTTTGCGGTGCGTTCAGGTGCACAACTACTTGCTTTATTCGTTTGCGGTGCGTTCAGGTGCACAACTACTTGCCTTAATTAGTATGTGGTGCGTTCAGGTGCACAACGACTTGCCTTAATTAGTTTGCGGTGTGTTCAGGTGCACAACTGCTGGCCTTATTTAGTTTGCGGTGCGTTCAGGTGCACAACTGCTGGCCTTAAATTAGTTTGCGGTGCGTTCAGGTGCACAACTGCTGGCCTTAATTAGTTTGCGGTGCATTTAGGTGCACAACTGCTGGCTTCATTTAGTTTGCAGTGCGTTCAGGTGCACAATCACTTGCCTTAATTAGTTTGCGGTGCGTTCAAGTGCACATCCATTTGCCTTAATTAGTGTGCAGTGCGTTCAGGTGCACAACTACTTGCCTTATTTAGTTTGCGGTGCGTTCAAGTGCACATCCATTTGCCTTAATTAGTGTGCAGTGCGTTCAGGTGCACAACTACTTGCCTTATTTTATTTGCGGTGCGTTCAGTTGCACAACTACTTGCCTTATTTCGTTTGCGGTGCATTCTGATGCACAACTACTTGCCTTAATTAGTTTGCGGTGCGTTCAGGTGCATAACTACTTGCCTTATTTAGTTTGCGGTGCGTTTAGGTGCACAACTGCTGGCTTTATTTAGTTTGCGGTGCGTTCAGGTGCACAATTACTTGCCTTAATTAGTTTGCGGTGCGTTCAGGTGCACAACTACTTGCCTTAATGTGTTTGCGGTGCGTTCAGGTGCACAACTACTTGCCTTAATTAGTTTGCGATGCGTTCAGGTGCACAACTACTTGCCTTATTTAGTGTGCGGTGCGTTCAGGTGTACAACTACTTGCCTTATTTAGTTTGCGGTGCGTTCATGTGCACAACTACTTGCCTTAATTAGTTTGCAGTGCGTTCAGGTGCACAATTATTTGCCTTAATTAGTTTGCGGTGTATTCAGGTGCACAACTACTTGCCTTAATTAGTTTGCGGTGCATTCAGGTGCACAACTACTGGCCTTATTTAGTTTGCGGTGCGTTCAGGTGCACAACTACTTGCTTTAATTACTTTGCGGTGTGTTCAGGTGCACAACTACTGGCCTTATTTAGTTTGCGGTGCGTTCAGGTGCACAACTACTTGCCTTATTTAGTTTGCGGTGCATTCAGGTGAACAATTACTTGCCTTATTTAGTTTGTGGTGCATTCAGGTGCACAACTACTTGCCTTAATTAGTTTGCTCACTTGCACAAGTCGGAAGGACGACAGCTGAATTTGGACTTTGGCTCTTTTGCATTTTCTTGACTTCACTTCACACTTCGCTTACACTGAAGTGGTGTGACCTTTGACCCTGTTATATCATTTATTGTACTTTTCTGTCATCATTTTTGCTTGAATTCTATTCTATAGTCACTTAAATCGGGTTGTTAAAACTAAAACCATTTTTTTTATATAATACAAATAATAAACCTAAAAAATGCTAATAAATATTAATATTACTAAAAAAATACTTAAATATATGTATTTACATAAATATCACATGTATATCATATTATACTGTATACACATATAAATATTATATTTATATCATATTATACTGTACATGTAATGTAAATATTACATGTATATCATACTATACTGTGTATGCAATAGAAATATTACATGTATATCATATTTTAGTGTATATATAATATAAATATTACATGTATATCATATTATACTGCATATGCAATAGACATATGACATGTACTGTATATCATATTATACTGTGTAAGCAATATAAATATTACTGCTTTGCAAACTCTTGGCATATATTAATAATAATAATAAAAAATAAAATAACATCGATAAAAAATAAAATTAATACCTAATGTAATAGTATTAATATTAAAAACAACAACTTTTTCTTTTTTTCTGCTTCTGTTTCTTTTATTTGGGTTTTGTCATTGTATGGTATCTATTTCTGTGATATGGATCCCCCTGGGTCTGAAATAAAATGACTACTAACAAAACAGTAATATTAATAATAATGATGAAAATAGATTTTTAGTTTGCAAACATATCAGTGAAACGGAAGCAAAAGGCTTTCAGGACTTGTACATGTCTCAATGATGGGATATTTTCAATAATGCTTCTTTTTGAATAGGAGGTTTGTGTTGTCTAAATAATATACAGGTGAAACAAAAAAAAATTGCAAAGTTATTTAATGTTAGCAATTCCATTTCAAATGTGAAACTAATATAATAAAATATATATATATATATATATATATATATATATATATATATATATATATATATATATATATATATATATATATATAAACTCAAATCAAATGCAAAGTGAGATATGTCAAGCCTTGTTTGCTATTATTATCATGCTTATATTTGACACTTTTTCTGAGATTTAATTATAATCTGTGAACTTTATTCATTGAAATTACATCAAAAAAGGCTTGACTTATCTTGAGTTGCATGTCATTTATTAGTTTCACTTTGTCATTCTATTTAGTGGAATAAACACACCTTTGCATGATATTCTAATTTTTTAAGCTTTACCTGTAGCGGACTAAAACAAGCTCAGTGAAGCATATTGGCAAAAACCTTTTCATAACTTAAATACTCAATATGTCAAACTATTTTCACCAAGTACCACCATAATGACAACATTAAAATACGGGAGCGTAGCAGGCCTAAGTATTCATTAAAAACAAGGCAATGGTTTGATTTAACAAGTATTTTTAATATGTTTGGCCACTGTAACATTTCACAGTTTGAACAGTAACACTGTTTTTGATTATAGGAAAATGCTCCCCCTCTGGCCAACATATGAAATAACAAGTGTGTGTAAGAATTTGAAGTGCCACTCCTCTGGCCAACATATGAAATAACAAGTGTGTGTAAGAATTTGAAGTGCCACCCCTCTGGTCAACATATGAAATAACAAGTGTGTGTAATAATTTGAAGTGACACCCCTCTGGCCAACATATGAAATAACAAGTGTGTGTAAGAATTTGAAGTGCCACTCCTCTGGCCAACATATGAAATAACAAGTGTGTGTAAGAATTTGAAGTGCCACCCCTCTGGTCAACATATGAAATAACAAGTGTGTGTAATAATTTGAAGTGACACCCCTCTGGTCAACATATGAAATAACAAGTGTGTGTAAGAATTTGAAGTGACACCCCTCTGGTCAACATATGAAATAACAAGTGTGTGTAAGAATTTGAAGTGCAACCCCTCTGGTCAACCTATGGAATAACAAGTGTGTGTAAGAATTTGAAGTGACACCCCTCTGGCCAACATATGAAATAACAAGTGTGTGTAAAAATTTGAAGTGACCCCTCTGGTCAAAATGTGAAATAACAAGTGTGTGTAAGAATTTGAAGTGCCCCTCTGGTCAACGTATGAAATAACAAGTGTGTAAGAGTTTGAAGTGCCACCGTCTGGTCAGCATGTGAAATAACAAGTGTGTCTAAGAATTTGAAGTGGCACCCCTCTGGCCAACATATGAAATAACAAGTGTGTGTAAGAATTTGAAGTGCCACCCCTCTGGCCAACATATGAAATAACAAGTGTGTGCAAGAATTTGAAGTGCTTCCCCTCTGGTCAACATGTGAAATAAGTGTGTGTAAGAATTTGAAGTGCTACCCTCTGGTCAACATATAAAATAACAGTTGTGTGTAAGAATTTGAAGTGCCACCCCTCTGGACAACATATGAAATAACAAGTGTGTGTAAGAATTTGAAGTGCAACCCTTCTGGTCAACATATGGAATAACAAGTGTGTGTAAGAATTTGAAGTGCAACCCCTCTGGTCAACATATGAAATAACAAGTGTGTCTAAGAATTTGAAGTGACACCCCTCTGGCCAAAATATGAAATAACAAGTGTGTGTAAGAATTTGAAGTGGCAACTCCTCTGGCCAACATATGAAATAACAAGTGTGTATAAGAATTTGAAGTGCCACCCCTCTGGCCAACATATGAAATAACAAGTGTGTGTAAGATTTTGAAGTGGCACCCCTCTGGCCAACATATGAAATAACAAGTGTGTGTAAGAATTTGAAGTGCAACCACTCTGGTCAAAATATGAAATAACAAGTGTGTGTAAGAATTCGAAGTGGCAACTCCTCTGGCCAACATATGAAATAACAAGTGTGTGTAAGAATTTGAAGTGCCCCTCTGGTCAACATATGAAATAACAAGTGTGTGTAAGAATTTGAAATGCTCCCCCTTTTAAAAAAATAAATATGTATACAGAGATATACTGTAATAACTTGAAATGACGATTAAAAAACAATTACAAACAAAAAATAAATAATTAACTAAAAACCTACCTTTTTTATATTTTCATAGTATGTATATATTATTATTGTTGTAAATACACTTCTTTATATATCTAGAAAGGCTGGTCCTAAAGAGGTAGGCATTTTTCTCAGGTCTAAAGAAGGTAACAAATACACGCACACACACCCAAACAAGAGTGTGTGTGTGTGTGTGTCTGTGTGTGTGTGTGTGTGT
>NC_084563.2:26059598-26132098 GCF_033978685.3 Nerophis lumbriciformis | reverse complement strand
ACTACACTACTGTATTTTAATGTTGTCATTATGGTGGTACTTAATGAGTACTTAGGTCTACTACACTACTGTATTTTAATGTTGTCATTATGGTGGCACTTAATGAATACTTAGGTCTACTACACTACTGTATGTTAATGTTGTCATTATGGTGGTACTTAATGAATACTTAGGTCTACTACACTACTGTATTTTAATCTTGTCATTATGGTGGTACTTAATGAATACTTAGGTCTACTACACTACTGTATTTTATATTTTCATTATGGTGGTACTTAATGAATACTTAGGTCTACTACACTACTGTATTTTAATGTTGTCATTATGGTGGTACTTAATGAATACTTAGGTCTACTACACTACTGTATTTTAATGTCATTATTGTGGTACTTAATGAATACTTAGGTCTACTACACTACAGTATTCAATGTTATTATGGCGGTACTTAATGAATACTTAGGTCTACTACACTACTGTATTTTAATGTTGTCATTATGGTGGTACTTAATGAATACTTAGGTCTACTACACTACTGTATTTTAATGTTGTCATTATGGTGGTACTTAATGAATACTTAGGTCTACTACACTACTGTATTTTAATGTCATTATTGTGGTACTTAATGAATACTTAGGTCTACTACACTACTGTATTCAATGTTATTATGGCGGTACTTAATGAATACTTAGGTCTACTACACTACTGTATTTTAATGTTGTCATTATGGTGGTACTTAATGAATACTTAGGTCTACTACACTACTGTAGTAGTACACAGATGCAACCTGGAGCTTGTTTGAGCACACTGTGGCTATTTCTGGACAGTCCCATTTCTAAATGCTTTAGTCCCATGCAGGATTCTCACAGGAATGAGACAAAAATAAAACTTTAGCTACTGTACAATGTTTTGGTGCTTGATGCATGCCACTATAGCATTTTACACATATTTTCAGGTACACACCTGAGAGTAATAAATATATAATTTAAAGTGGCCCGCGTAAATACATTGCATCATATTTTCTCACTAAATATGTTATTTCCATTTTGGCACAAAACAATACATGTGTTGTATGCAATTGCATATCTTTTAAACATTACTATTATCTCATAATGCAGCACATAATACCCTACAATTATTATTTGTTTTAATAATATATAATTGACCTATGATTTCAAAGCAAGTTATTTCTTAAAAGTCTACACTGTAGAAATGACTATGTATGTTACCGTATTTTCCAGACTATAAGGCACACTTAAAATCCTTTCATTTTCTCAAAACTCGACAGTGCGCCTATAACCCGGTGCACCTAATGTAAGGAATAATTTTGGTTGTGCTTACCGACTTCAAAGCTATTTTATTTGGTACATGGTGTAATGATAAGTGTGACCAGTATATGGCAGTCACACATAAGAGATACGTGTCGACTGCAATATGATGGCAGTCACACATAAGAGATACGTGTCGACTGCAATATGATGGCAGTCACACATAAGAGATACGTGTCGACTGCAATATGATGGCAGTCACACATAAGAGATACGTGTCGACTGCAATATGATGGCAGTCACACATAATATATATGTGTAGACTGCAATATGATGGCAGTCACACATAAGAGATACGTGTAGACTGCAATATGATGGCAGTCACACATAAGAGATACGTGTCGACTGCAATATGATGGCAGTCACACATAAGAGATACGTGTCGACTGCAATATGATGGCAGTCACACATAAGAGATACGTGTCGACTGCAATATGATGGCAGTCACACATAATATATATGTGTAGACTGCAATATGATGGCAGTCACACATAAGAGATACGTGTAGACTGCAATATGATGGCAGTCACACATAAGAGATACGTGTAGATTGCCATATGATGGCAGTCACACATAAGAGATACGTGTCGACTGCAATATGATGGCAGTCACACATAAGATACATGTAGACTGCAATATGATGGCAGTCACACATAAGAGATATGTGTAGACTGCAATATGATGGCAGTCACACAAGAGATATGTGTAAACTGAAATATGACTCAAATAAACAACACCAACATTTTATATGTTCTATTGAAAATATAGAACATTACACAAGGGACTCAAAAATGTATCAAAATGTTTTAGTAGGACTTTGGTAAGCTATGAAGCCACACCGCTTGATGGATTGTACTGTGCTTCAACATAGGAGTATTATTATGGTGTGTGTATAAGGTAAGACGTATTATCTGGCGTTTTGTTTCACAATATTATGCAAAAGCAACGTTTCTTACCCTCTGGTACCTGCTGATCTGTATTTGGGATCTGCATAAGTCCTAAAAATGTGCGCGCGTCCGCCTTTGTAGTCCGTGCCGACACCGTAGTTTATTCTTGTTGTGGGACATTCATCCTCTGCTGTTGCCATATCTAATAATTATATAATTTAGTATCGTTTGTTTACAAAATGGTTCTAAGTACAACTCTGCATAGCAGTGTATCTTTATTGACAGTAAATATGTTATGATCCGCTGCCCGGATCATATTTCTGTTTGGGTTTTCTGTTAGTCTTGGACTCATTTTGTTCCTGGCTGTGCACCTTTGAGTTGGTTACCATAGTTACATATTAATTCCACCTGCCGCTTGTGTTTCTGACGCGCACCTGTTGTAATCACAGACGCTATTTAAGCCCACCTTTGTTCATCACTCGTTCTGCTTTCTTTGTTTTTGCATCACGCGACTGCCACGTAAGTTTGTTCTTGTTTCCTAGACTCAGCTAAGTTCCATAGTTTGTGCTAAGTGTTAGCCTTAGCTTCCAGTGCGTTCGGCACCTCTTCCTGTCGGTTTGTTTTCTGTTTTGTACCAGTTTTGTGTTATTTTATTATTAAATCAAGTTATTACCTGCAAGTCCTGTCCGGATTCGTCCCTTGCATCTTGGGAGAACAAACCCCCGCATCACCATGCGCACCACACGTGACAGAAAGAAAGCAGCACCTCGTACTCCCGCATCGGACGGCAAGGAGTCTTCGCCTCGTCTTCAAGACGCGTCGCTCCCGAAAACTCCTCTTCCGGACAACAGCACGCCAAGAGCAGCCCAGTCTTCCCCTCTGATGTTTGGTAAATCCATTGAAGTTTGTGCCAAACAATTTTCCAACTGGGCTGTGAGCCAGAGGGAGACCCGCGCTGTTGACATTACGCTGCATACTTGTGATGACGTCATCCCGCCCACTAGTGATGACGTCAGAGACCAAGATTTTTTTTTAGATTCTGTTTACTCCCTCTGTCAGCCCCCCACTAGGGACTTTGTTTCTAGAAGTAATCCTTATGAGAATTTTTTTTCTAAATTTAGATTTTTTCAATCTCAGTCTCCTGTTTTCCAAGCCCCGTCTCTAGTGACTTTAGTTCCGCCCCCAGTGACTAATGCAACCAGAAATAGACTTGTTGGACAAGTGAGAGGGGAGAAGTCTACCCCCCTCCTGACCTCCCTCCACCCACCACTGAAGACGATTCCAGACGACAGGGAGCGCGTCTGGTATCCGCTTCTTGAGGGGGGGGCTAGTGCTGGGAGCTGTGCTGCTGGGGTAGCACAGCTGCGCCCAGCCAAGCCACAACCTCCAGCCAGGCCACCTCTGCCTAAGTCACGGCTAGCACCTGCCCCTAGGCTGGTTTCCGCACCAGCACCTGCCCCTAGGCTGGTTTCCGCACCAGCACCTGCCCCTAGGCTGGTTTCCGCACCAGCACCTTCCCCTAGGCTGGTTTCCGCACCAGCACCTGCCCCTAGGCTGGTTTCCGCACCAGCACCTGCCTCTAGGCTGGTTTCCGCACCAGCACCTGCCCCTAGGCTGGTTTCCGCACCAGCACCTGCCCCCAGGCTAGCTCTAAGGCAAGCTCTGGTACCCGCTCCCAGGCGAGCTCCGGTACCCGCTCCCAGGCGAGCTCCGGTACCCGCTCCCAGGCGAGCTCCGGTACCCGCTCCCAGGCGAGCTCCGATACCCGCTCCCAGGCGAGCTCCGGTACCCGCTCCCAGGCGAGCTCCGGTACCCGCTCCCACGGCGACGACTGCTCCTGCTTCCAGGCGACGACTGCTCCTGCTTCCACGGCGACGACTGCTCCTGTTTCCACGGCGACGACTGCTCCTGCTTCCACGGCGACGACGTCTGCTGCTCCTGCTTCCACGGCGGCGACGTCTGCTCCTCCTGCTTCCACGGCGGCGACGTCTGCTCCTCCTGCTTCCACGGCGGCGACGTCTGCTCCTCCTGCTTCCACGGCGGCGACGTCTGCTCCTCCTGCTTCCACGGCGGCGACGTCTGCTCCTCCTGCTTCCACGGCGGCGACGTCTGCTCCTCCTGCTTCCACGGCGGCGACGTCTGCTCCTCCTGCTTCCACGGCGGCGACGTCTGCTCATCCTGCTTCCACGGCGGCGACGTCGACTCCTGCTGCGGCCTCGCCTACCTCGATGACGATGCCTGCCGCTTCCACGCCGACGTCTGCTCCTTCCTCGTCTCCGGCGGGCCTTCCCACGGCGCCGCCACCCTCCTCGTCGCCAGCGTTGTTGCCTCCACGACCTCGGGCTGGCCAGCTGCGCAAACAGCCATCAGACACCGGCATGCAGCCCTCTCAGGGGTTAATTCTTGTACGCCCACGAATTGGGCGTAAGACTCAAAGACTGCTGAAGTTCTGGCGTCACTCCCGCCCACCTCGTCAGCCACGAATGTGGCCTTTCCGTGGTCGTCCGCCTCGCCTGCGGCAGCGGCGTTCCATTCGCCGCCGCCACCTGACTCGTCCCCGGTGGATTCGGGGACACGTGGCCTGGCAACCCTCCGCCAAGACCTCCCTCCGCCCTCCCTTGACTCTTGAACTGTTGTGTAGTTGGTGGGTTTTAGTTTTTCCAGGGGACATCTGGAATCTGTCCCTTAAGGGGGGGGTACTGTTATGATCCGCTGCCCGGATCATATTTCTGTTTGGGTTTTCTGTTAGTCTTGGACTCATTTTGTTCCTGTCTGTGCACCTTTGAGTTGGTTACCATAGTTACATATTAATTCCACCTGCCGCTTGTGTTTCTGACGCGCACCTGTTGTAATCACAGACGCTATTTAAGCCCACCTTTGTTCATCACTTCTGCTTTCTTTGTTTTTGCATCACGCGACTGCCACGTAAGTTTGTTCTTGTTTCCTAGACTCAGCTAAGTTCCATAGTTTGTGCTAAGTGTTAGCCTTAGCTTCCAGTGCGTTCGGCACCTCTTCCTGTCGGTTTGTTTTCTGTTTTGTACCAGTTTTGTGTTATTTTATTATTAAATCAAGTTATTACCTGCAAGTCCTGTCCGGATTCGTCCCTTGCATCTTGGGAGAACAAACCCCCGCCTCACCATGCGCACCACACGTGACAAAAGAAAGCAACACAGCAGTCCTTCCCGGTCCCCCAACGTAGTCCGAGTGAAGCCGCGGGGCTTCCATACGCTTCGACATATTAAAAAAAACGCACTTATAATAACCAACAAATTTAAATGGTATTCCTCCAACAATCACCCACTGGGAACCTGTGTCCTCTGCAGTGGATGTTGTGTGTTGTCACAATAAAATGTGTAACTCTGACAAAAGACAAAAAGGAAGTGGATAGGAAGTAATGTGATTATCAAGCTGTCATTAGCCAAATATTACCGTTCACACGAGTATTGACCTTAACGAGGATGCGACTCAACCATTCTTTTTTTCCCCCTAATTACTCAAATCGACTAACAATTAGCAGCAGAGTGGGCGATTAATTGGCTCGTTGACCCCACAATCTATGACACGTTTTAATTGATGCGGCTCCTTTTGCTTCATTTTTGCAGTCCAGGCGTGTCCCATTTCTGCCCGAAAACACTCATGTGACCCACTGGTTCTCCTGTGGTGCTGAGTGGTACTGCAGGACCACCAGTGAGGAGGTCTACGCTTTCATGGCAATGGGAGCAAAATACTTTTTAAGTCTGTTGTTTTTGCTCCTGTTTTTTGTGTTGTAAAATATATTCAGTGTTGCAGTGAATCTAAACATAAATAAATGCTTGTATAAATCTACTTTATTAAATAAAAGAGTTATAAAGTTTCATGGCACAGGGAACAAAGAAGTTAAATCTGTTGTTTTTGCTCCTGTTTTTTGTGTTGTAAAATATTTTTAGTGTTGCAGTGAATCTAAACATCAATAAATGCTTGTATAAATGTACTTTATTAAATAAAGGAGTTAAACAGTTTCATGGCACAAGGAACAAAGGAGTTAAGTCTGTTGTTTTTGCTCCTGTTTTTTGTGTTGTAAAATATTTCCAGTGTTGCAGTGAATCTAAACATAAATAAATGCTTGTATAAATCTACTTTATTAAATGAAAGAGTTATACAGCTTCATGGCACGGGGGAAAAATGAGTTAAATCTGTTGTTTTTGCTCCTGTTTTTTGTGTTTTAAAATATGTTTAGTGTCGCACTTAATCTAAACATAAATAAGTGCTTGTAATTATTTACTTTATTAAATGAAGGAGTTATACAGTTTGATGGCACTAGGAACGAAGGAGTTAAGTCACTTTCCGCTCCTATTTAATATTATATTTTTAATGTAGCAGTGAATCTAAACATTATTAAGTGCTTGTATTTATCTACTTTATTAAATGGAGAAGTTGCACAGTTTGATGGCACGGGGAACAACGGAGTTAAGTCTGTTTTTGCTCCTGTTTTTGTGTTTTAAAATATTTTAGTGTTGCAGTTAATCTAAACATAAATAAGTGCTTGTAATTATTGACTTTATTAAATAAAAGAGTTATACAGTTTGATGACACGGGGGACAAAGGAGTTAGACAAAGGAGTTAAGTCTGTTGTTTTTGCTCCTGTTTTTTGTGTTTTAAAATGTTGTCAGTGTTGCAGTCCAAAAATAAATAAGTGATTTTATTGATTTATTTTTTTAAATGGAGTTATACAGCGGGCAGCACGGTGGAAGAGGGGTTAGTGCGTCTGCCTCACAATACGAAGGTCCTGAGTAGTCGTGAGTTCAATCCCGGCCTCGGGATCTTTCTGTGTGGAGTTTGCATGTTCTCCCCGTGACTGCGTGGGTTCCCTCCGGGTACTCCGGCTTCCTCCCACCTCCAAAGACATGCACCTGGGGATAGGTTGATTGGCAACACTAAATTGGCCCTAGTGTGTGAATGTGAGTGTGAATGTTGTCTGTGTATCTGTGTTGGCCCTGCGATGAGGTGGCGACTTGTCCAGGGTGTACCCCGCCTTCCGCCCGATTGTAGCTGAGATAGGCTCCAGCGCCCCCCGCGACCCCAAAGGGAATAAGCGGTAGAAAATGGATGGATGGATGGAGTTATACAGCTTCATGGCACGGGAAACAAAGGAGTCAATGAAGTGTTGTCTTTGCTCCTATTTTTTGTGTTTTAAAATATTTTTAGTGTTGCAGTAAATTTAAACATAAATACATGCTTGTATAAATGTACTTTATTAAATGAAGGAGATATACAGCTTCATGGCACGGGGAACAAAGGAGTTAAATCTGTTGTTTTTGCTCCTGTTTTTTGTGTTGTAAAATATTTTTAGTGTTGCACTGAATCTAAACATAAATAAGTGCTTGTAATTATTTACTTTATTAAATGAAGGAGTTATACAGTTTGATGGCACGGAGAACAAAAGAGTTGATTCTGTTTATGTTCCTTTTTTTGTGTTTTATAATTTTTTTTAGTGTCACAGTGAATCTAAACATTATTAGGTGCTTAAATGTATCTACTTTATTAAATGAAGGAGTTATAGAGTTTCATGGCACGGGGAACAAAGGAGTTAAGTGTGTTGTTTTGCTCCTGTTTTTTTGTGTTTTGAAATATTTTTAGTGTTGTATTGATTTCAAACATCAGTGCTTGTATTAATCTACTTTATTAAATGGAGTTTTACATTTTTATGGCAAGGGGAACAAAAGAGTTAAGTCTGTTTTCGCTCCTATTTAATATAATATTTTTAATGTAGCAGTGAATCTCAACATTGTTAAGTGCTTATATTTATCTACTTTATTAAATGAAGAAGTTACAGTTTGATGGCACGGAGAACAAAGGAGTTAAGCCTGTTTTTGCTCCTGTTTTTGTGTTTTAAAATATTGTCAATGTTGCAGTTAATCTAAACATAAGTGATTTTATTGATTTATTTTTTTAAATGGAGTTATACAGTTTCATGGCACGGGGAACAAAGGAGTTAAATCTGTTGATTTTGCTCCTGTTTTTTGTGTTGTAAAATATTTTTAGTGTTGCACTGAATCTAAACATAAATAAGTGCTTGTAATTATTTACTTTATTAAATGAAGGAGTTATACAGTTTGATGGCACGGAGAACAAAATAGTTAATTCTGTTTATGTTCCTTTTTTTGTGTTTTATAATTTTTTTTAGTGTCACAGTGAATCTAAACAGTATTAGGTGCTTAAATGTATCTACTTTATTAAATGAAGGAGTTATAGAGTTGCATGGCACGGGGAACAAAGGAGTTAAATGTGTTGTTTTGCTCCTGTTTTTTTGTGTTTTGAAATATTTTTAGTGTTGTATTGATTTCAAACATCAGTGCTTGTATTAATCTACTTTATTAAATGGAGTTTTACATTTTTATGGCAAGGGGAACAAAAGAGTTGAGTCTGTTTTCGCTCCTATTTAACATAATATTTTTAATGTAGCAGTGAATCTCAACATTGTTAAGTGCTTATATTTATTTACTTTATTAAATGAAGAAGTTACAGTTTGATGGCACGGAGAACAAAGGAGTTAAGTCTGTTTTTGCTCCTGTTTTTGTGTTTTAAAATATTGTCAGTGTTGCAGTTAATCTAAACATAAGTGATTTTATTGATTTATTTTTTTAAATGGAGTTATACAGTTTCATGGCACGGGGAACAAAGGAGTTAAGTCTGTTGTTTTTGCTGCTGTTTTTTGTGTTTTAAAATATTGTTAGTGTTGCAGTGAATCTAAACATCAATAAATGCTTGTATAAATGTACTTTATTAAATGAAGGAGTTATACAGCTTCATGGTACAAGGAACAAAGGAGTTAAGTCTGTTGTTTTGGTCCTGTTTTTTGTGTTGTAAAATATTTTTAGTGTTGCAGTGAATCTAAACATTAAGTGCTTGTATTTACCGTATTTTTCGGAGTATAAGTCGCACCGGAGAATAAGTCGCACCTGCCGAAAATGCATATTAAAGAAGGAAAAAAACTTATAAGTCGCTTTTTTTGGGGAAATGTATTTGATAAAAGCCAACACCAAGAATATACATTTGAAAGGCAATTTAAAATAAATAAAGAATAGTGAACAACAGGCTGAATAAGTGTACGTTATATGAGGCATAAATAACCAACTGGTATGTTAACGTAACATATTATGGTAAGAGTCATTCAAATAACTATAACATATAGAACATGCTATACATTTACCAAGCAATCTGTCACTCCTAATCGCTAAATCCCATGAAATCTTATACGTCTAGTCTCTTACGTGAATGAGCTAAATAATATTATTTGATATTTTACGCTAATGTGTTAATCATTTCACACATAAGTTGCTCATGAGTATAAGTCGCACCCCCGGCCAAACTATGAAAAAAAACTGCTACTTATAGTCCGAAAAATACGGTATCTACTTTATTAAATGAAGGAGTTATACAGTTTGATGGCACGGGGAACAAAAGAGTTAATTCTGTTTTTGTTCTTTTTTTGTGTTTTATAATATTTTTAGTGTCACTTTGAATCTAAACATTATTAGGTGCTTAAATGTATCTACTTTATTAAATTAAGGACTTATAGAGTTTCATAGCACGGGGAACAAAGGAATTAAGTCTGTTGTTTTGCTCCTGTTTTTTTGTGTTTTGAAATATTTTTAGTGTTGTATTGATTTCAAACATAAATAAGTGCTTATATTTATCTACTTTATTAAATGAAGAAGTTACACAGTTTGATGGCACGGGGAACAAAGGAGTTAAGTCTGTTTTTGCTCCTGTTTTTGTGTTTTAAAATATTGTCAGTGTTGCAGTTAATCTGAAAATAAATAAGTGATTTTTTGATTTATTTTTTTTAATGGATTTATACAGTTTCATGGCAAGGGGAACAAAGGAGTTAAGTCTGTTTTTGCTCCTGTTTTTGTGTTTTAAAATATTGTCAGTGTTGCAGTTAATCTAAAAATAAGTGATGTTTTGATTTATTTTTTTTAAATGGAGTTATACAGTTTCATGGCACGGGGAACAAAGGAGTTAAGTCTGTTTTTGCTCCTGTTTTTGTGTTTTAAAATATTGTCAGTATTGCAGTGAATCTAAACATAAATAAGTGCTTGTAATTATCTACTTTATTAAATGAAAGAGTTATACAGCTTCATGGCACAGGGGAAAAAGAGTTAAATCTGTTGTTTTTGCTCCTGTTTTTTGTGTTTTAAAATATTTGTAGTGTTGCCCTGAATCTAAACATAAATAAGTGCTTGTAATTATTTACTTTATTAAATGAAGGAGTTATACAGTTTCATGGCACGGGGAACGAAGGAGTTAAGTCACTTTCCGCTCCTATTTAATATTATATTTTTAATGTAGCAGTGAATCTAAACATTATTAAGTGCTTGTATTTATCTACTTTATTTAATGAAGAACTTACACAGTTTGACGGCACGGGGAACAAAAGAGTTAAGTCTGTTTTTGCTCCTGTTTTTGTGTTTTAAAATATTTTAGTGTTGCAGTTAATCTAAACATAAATAAGTGCTTGTAATTATTGACTTTATTAAATGAAAGAGTTATACAGTTTCATGGCACGGGGGACAAAGGAGTTAGACAAAGGAGTTAAGTCTGTTTTTGCTCCTGTTTTTGTGTTTTAAAATGTTGTCAGTTTTGCAGTTAATACATTTGTGATTTTATTGATTTATTTTTTTAAATGGAGTTGCACAGTTTCCTGGCACAGGGAACAAAGGAGTCGATCAAGTGTGTGGTTTTTGCTCCTGTTTTTTGTGTTTTAAAATATTTGTTGTGTTGCAGTAAATTTAAACATAAATAAATGCTCGTGTAAATGTACTTTATTAAACGAAGAAGTTATACAGTTTCATGGCACGGGGAACAAAGGAGTTAAGTCTGTTGTTTGCGCCTGTTTTTTTGTGTTTTGAAATATTTTTAGTGTTGTATTGCAGTGAATCTAAATATAAGTGTTTGTGAAAATATACTTTATTAAATGAAGGAGTTATACAGCTTCATGGCATGGGGAACAAAGGAGTTAAGTCCGTTTTCGCTGCTTTTTTTGTGTTTTATAATATTTTTAGTGTCTAAACATTATTAGGTGCTTATATGTATCTACTTTATTAAATGAAGGAGTTAGTTTCATGGCACAGGGAAGGAACAAAATAATTAAGTCTGTTTTCGCTCCTATTTAATATAATATTTTTAATGTAGCAGTGAATCTAAACATTGTTAAGTGCTTATATTTATCTACTTTATTAAATGAAGGAGTTACACAGTTTGATGGCACGGAGAACAAATGAGTAAAGTCTGTTATTGCTCCTTTTTTTGTGTTTTATAATATTTTTAGTGTCACTTTGAATCTAAACACTATTAGGCGCTAATATTGATTTACTTTACTAAATGAAGGAGTTATACAGCGTCACGGCACGGAGAACAAAGGAGTTAAGTCTGTTTTTGTTCCTTTTTTCGTGTTTTATCATATTTTTTAGTGTCACAGTGAATATAAACATTATTAGGTGCTTAAATTTGTCTACTTTATTAAATGAAGGAGTTATACAGTTTGATGGCACGGGGAACAAAGGAGTTAAGTGTGTTGTTTTGCTCCTGTTTTTTTGTGTTTTAAAATATTTTTAATGTTGTATTGATTTCAAACATAAGTGCTTGTATTAATCTACTTTATTAAATGGAGTTTTACATTTTTATGGCACGAGGAACAAAAGAGTTAAGTCTGTTTTTGCTCCTGTTTTTGTGTTTTAAAATATTGTAAGTGTTGCAATTGATCTAAACATAAATATGTGATCTTATTGATTTATTTTTTTAAATGGAGTTATACAGTTTCATGGCACGGGGAACAAAGGAGTTAAGTGTGTTTTCGCTGCTTTTTTTGTGTTTTGTAATATCTTTCGTGTCTAAACATTATTAAGTGCTTATATTTATCTGCTTTATTAAATAAAGAAGTTTGATGGCACGGGGTAAAAAAGAGTTAAGTCTGTTTTTGCTCTTGTTTTTTGTGTTGTATTATATTTTCAGTGTTGCAGTTGATTTAAACATAAATACATGCTTGTATAAATCAACTTTATTAAATGAAAGAGTTATACAGTTTCATGGCACAGGGAACAAAGGAGTTATCTCTGTTTTTGCTCCTGTTTTTGTGTTTTAAAATGTCAGTGTTGCAGTTAATCTAAACATAAGTGGTTTTATTGATCTATTGTATTAAATGAAGGAGTTACAGTGTTTCGTGGCACGGGCAACAAAGGGGTTAAATCTGTTGTTTCTGCTCCTGTTTTTTGTGTTTTAAAATATTTTTAGTGTTGCAGTGAATCCAAACATTATGTGCTTATATTTATCTATTTGATTAAATGAGGGTTTGATGGCACGGGTAACAAAGGAGTTAAGTGCTTGTATGAATCTATACTTTATTAAATGAAGGAGTTATACAGTTTTATGGCATAGGGAACAAAGGAGTTAAGTCTGTTTTCGCTTCTATTGTTATATAATATTTTTAATTTAGCAGTGAATCTAAACATTATTAAGTGCTTATATTTATCTACTTTATTAAATGAAGAAGTTACACAGTTTGATGGCACGGGGAACAAAGGAATTAAGTCTGTTTTTGCTCCTGTTTTTTGTGTTTGTTATCATTTTAGTGTTGCAGTGAATCTAAATATTATTAAGTGCTTGTATTAATCTACTTTATTAAAACAAATAGTTATACAGATTGATGACACGGGGAACAAAGGAGTTTTTAAGTCTGTTGTTTTACTCCTGTTTTTTGTTGTTTTTAAATATATTTAGAATTGCGGTTTATCTATAGATAAGTAAGCGCTTGCATTTATCTACTTTTTAAAACAAAAAATCTACATTATGCATGCGGGTAATAACCTGTGATTAATCACGATTAATCGAAATGCATATGCATTTGATTTTTAGTTTTTTTTATGTATAACTTGCTTTAAAATCATAAATAAAAGTGACAAGCGGATATTTAACAGTTTGTTTTTATCTCTAAAAAATAGTTTTGCAACACAGTTTGTAATAATATAATTGGCATGATCAGATAATATTATTAGATAATAATATATATATAAGTATAAATATTTAAATTATGCATTTTTTTTCCTGTCAAAATTGAAAGAACAAATGCATTTAGTAAAAAAAAAAATATATATAAATATTTTATTGAAACCCATTTTTCCCAGGCGTTCACGGGCATAACGAGAGAAGTCACCTATTTGTGGTATTCATCTGGTTGAACTCGCACTCAAAGACTGGTAGACTGCAATATGATGGCAGTCACACATAAGAGATACATGTAGACTGCAATATGATGGCAGTCACACATAAGAGATACGTGTAGACTGCCATATGATGGCAGTCACACATAAGAGATACATGTAGACTGCAATATGATGGCAGTCACACATAAGAGATATGTGTAAACTGCAATATGACTCAAGTAAACAACACCAACATTATATATGTTCCATTGAAAATATAGAACATTACACACGGGACTCAAAAATCTACCAAAATGTTTTAGAAGGACTTTGGTAAGCTATGAAGCCACACCGCTTGATGGATTGTACTGTGCTTCAACATAGGAGTATTATTATGGTGTGTGTATAAGGTAAGACATATTATCTGGCGTTTTGTTTCACAATATTATGCAAAACCAACTTTTCTTACTTTCTGGTACCTGCTGATCTGTATTTGGGACTCCTTTTAATGCGCCTTATAATCCGGTGCGCCTTTTGCATGAAAATAGACCTGAATAGACCCGCTCTGTAGTCCGAAAAATACGGTATTCATTATTAGTTATTGCAACTTTTTTTCCCCTTACATTTCACGTATTCTCTTTTATTCCACATTTAAAAAAATTTTTTTTGTATTTGCTTAACAGCATTTTTGGAACGTGCTGTATATGTGCTGCTAATCAGAGGTGGGTAGAGTAGCCAGAAATTGTACTCAAGTAAGAGTACTGTTACTTTAGAGATTTATTACTCAAGTAAAAGTAAGGAGTAGTCACCCAAATATTTACTTGAGTAAAAGTAAAAAGTATGTTGTGAAAAAACTACTCAAGTACTAAGTAACTGATGAGTAACCTGTTCGTTTTATGATGACGGCAACAAATAATGCACAAAAACATAAAAATAACAATGAGCAAATTCAGAGCCAGGAATATCTCTTAAGCAACTAAAACAATAATATATATTAAATAATAATACATTAACATAAAAACAAATAAGGCAAATTGAGTCTTATTTGGCAGAGGCAGTAGGCAGAGATTACAAAGGACAATAACAAGTTAGCCTTTATGCAAACCATAAACTGATAGGTGTGGGCTGCACCTGGGAACACACTGTGCACTTCTGATTGGTGTTTGTATGCATGCGTGCGTGTGTGTGTGTGTGTGTGTGTGTGTCTTCGTCTGTCTGTTTATGAGGCTGCAGTGCGTTAATAAATGTCCCCACACGATGTATATTTGACAGTGATTCATAGCAGGGAAGCTAACATCAGCCTACAGTGACAGCCAAAATATCTACTAACGCCATGTGCTTCCTCAAATTTGACGTTGAGTTCATGTAAGCTTAAGCTTGTTGTTGTTTGCCGCTGAAACTTTATGTGCAGTTATCATGTGACTGCCTGGCTCTATTTGATTGGTGAAACGGAGTCAAACGTCACCAGTGACTGCATTTGATTGGTGAAACGGAGTCAGACGTCACCAGTGACTGCATTTGATTGGTGAAACGGAGTCAAACATCACCAGTGACTGCATTTGATTGGTGAAACGGAGTCAAACGTCACCAGTAACTGCATCTGATTGGTGAAACGGAGTCAAACGTCACCAGTGACTGCATTTGATTGGTGAAACGGAGTCAAACGTCACCAGTGACTGCATTTGATTGGTGAAACGGAGTCAAACGTCACCAGTGACTGCATCTGATTGGTGAAACGGAGTCAAACGTCACTAGTGACTGCATCTGATTGGTGAAACGGAGTCAAACGTCACCAGTGACTGCATTTGATTGTTGAAATGGAGTCAAACGTCACCAGTGACTGCATTTGATTGGTGAAACGGAGTCAAACGTCACAAGTGAATGCATCTGATTGGTGAAACTGAGTCAAACGTCACCAGTGACTGCATTTGATTGGTGAAACGGAGTCAAACGTCACCAGTGACTGCATCTGATTGGTGAAACGGAGTCAAACGTCACCAGTGACTGCATCTGATTGGTGAAACGGAGTCAAACGTCACCGGTGACGGTATTTGATTGGTAAAACGGAGTCAAACGTCACCAGTGACTGCATCTGATCGGTGAAACGGAGTCAAACGTCACCAGTGACTGCATTTGATTGGTGAAACAGAGTCAAACGTCACCAGTGACTGCATTTGATTGGTGAAACAGAGTCAAACGTCACCAGTGACTGCATTTGATTGTTGAAATGGAGTCAAACGTCACCAGTGACTGCATTTGATTGGTGAAACGGAGTCAAACGTCACAAGTGAATGCATCTGATTGGTGAAACTGAGTCAAACGTCACCAGTGACTGCATTTGATTGGTGAAACGGAGTCAAACGTCACCAGTGACTGCATCTGATTGGTGAAACGGAGTCAAACGTCACCAGTGACTGCATCTGATTGGTGAAACGGAGTCAAACGTCACCAGTGACTGCATTTGATTGGTGAAACGGAGTCAAACGTCACCAGTGACTGCATCTGTTTGGTGAAACGGAGTCAAACGTCACCAGTGACTGTATTTGATTGGTGAAACGGAGTCAAACGTCACCGGTGACTGCATTTGATTGGTGAAACGGAGTCAAACGTCACCAGTGACTGCATCTGATTGGTGAAACTGAGTCAAACGTCACCAGTGACTGCATTTGATTGGTGAAACAGAGTCAAACGTCACCAGTGACTGCATCTGATTGGTGAAACGGAGTCAAACGTCACCAGTGACTGCATCTGATTGGTGAAACGGAGTCAAACGTCACCGGTGACGGTATTTGATTGGTGAAACGGAGTCAAACGTCACCAGTGACTGCATCTGATCGGTGAAACGGAGTCAAACGTCACCAGTGACTGCATTTGATTGGTGAAACAGAGTCAAACGTCACCAGTGACTGCATTTGATTGGTGAAACAGAGTCAAACGTCACCAGTGACTGCATTTGATTGGTGAAACGGAGTCAAACATCACCAGTGACTGCATTTGATTGGTGAAACGGAGTCAAACGTCACCAGTGACTGTATTTGATTGGTGAAACGCAGTCAAACGTCACCAGTGACTGCATTTGATTGGTGAAACGGAGTCAAACGTCACCAGTGACTGCATTTGATTGGTGAAACGGAGTCAAACATCACCAGTGACTGCATTTGATTGGTGAAACGGAGTCAAACGTCACCAGTGACTGTATTTGATTGGTGAAACGCAGTCAAACGTCACCAGTGACTGCATTTGATTGGTGAAACGGAGTCAAACGTCACCAGTGACTGCATCTGATTGGTGAAACGGAGTCAAACGTCACCAGTGACTGCATTTGATTGGTGAAACAGAGTCAAACGTCACCAGTGACTGCATCTGATTGGTGAAACGGAGTCAAACGTCACCAGTGACTGCATTTGATTGGTGAAACTGAGTCAAAAGTCACTAGTGACTGCATCTGATTGGTGAAACGGAGTCAAAAGTCACCAGTGACTGCATCTGATTGGTGAAACGGAGTCAAAAGTCACCAGTGACTGCATCTGATTGATGAAACAGAGTCAAACGTCACCAGTGACTGCATTTGATTGGTGAAACGGAGTCAAACGTCACCAGTGACTGCATCTGATTGGTGAAACGGAGTCAAACGTCACCAGTGACTGCATTTGATTGGTGAAACGGAGTCAAACGTCACCAGTGACTGCATCTGATTGGTGAAACGGAGTCAAACGTCACCAGTGACTGCATTTGATTGGTGAAACAGAGTCAAACGTCACCAGTGACTGCATCTGATTGGTGAAACGGAGTCAAACGTCACCAGTGACTGCATTTGATTGGTGAAACGGAGTCAAAAGTCACCAGTGACTGCATCTGATTGGTGAAACGGAGTCAAAAGTCACCAGTGACTGCATCTGATTGGTGAAACGGAGTCAAAAGTCACCAGTGACTGCATCTGATTGATGAAACAGAGTCAAACGTCACCAGTGACTGCATTTGATTGGTGAAACAGAGTCAAACGTCACCAGTGACTGCATTTGATTGGTGAAACGGAGTCAAACGTCACCAGTGACTGCATTTGATTGGTGAAACGGAGTCAAACGTCACCAGTGACTGCATTTGATTGGTGAAACGGAGTCAAAAGTCACCAGTGACTGCATCTGATTGGTGAAACGGAGTCAAAAGTCACCAGTGACTGCATCTGATTGATGAAACAGAGTCAAACGTCACCAGTGACTGCATTTGATTGGTGAAACGGAGTCAAACGTCACCAGTGACTGCATTTGATTGGTGAAACGGAGTCAAACGTCACCAGTGACTGCATTTGATTGGTGAAACGCAGGCATGTGATAAATCCTACTTTGAAGGTCTGTCTGACAGACCACAACAAACAAAGCGTGTATTAACAGATCGATACAAATCAGTAGCGAGTAGCGAGCTGAATGTAGATAAATGGAGCGGAGTAAAAGTAGCGTTTCTTCTCTATAAATACACTCAAGTAAAAGTAAAAGTATGTTGCATTAAAACTACTCTTAGAAGTACAATGTATCCCAAAAGTTACTCAAGTAGATGTAACGGAGTAAATGTAGCGGGTTACTACCAATGTTGGGACTAACGCGCAACAAAGTAACACGTTACTGTAACGCCGTTAGTTTCGGCGGTAACTAGTAATCTAACGCGTTATTTTTTATATTCAGTAACTCAGTTGCCGTTACTACATGATGCGTTACTGCGTTATTTTACGTTATTTTTAATGTAGTATCGGCTAGAAACAGAAGATCCGAGTGTGTTTTATTGGAGCGCTGCGGTGTCGTCCTTCTGTGTCACAAGGAAAAGAAGAGACGTGCTTTGTGTGGGTGTGGGCGGGGGCAGGAGGGCTCCCAGACCGTAGTCGAAGAGCGCAGGGGAGACGTTCCTCCAGGGCCTATGTACTTCGGGCCTAACAACCTTCACTTTACCCGGAAGTGGGTCTTTACAGCTGAGGGTGAATGACGAGGCCGGCAGTTTGTTGCAACTTTGTGACTTTATTGGACGCAGCCATCCACCAAGCTAGAGCACCTGCACGCACTCACTGTCACCGGTCCCTCACCTCTCTTGCCCACTCACTCACTGACGTCACTCACCTCACATGCTGTCATATCTTAAAGGGCCACACATACGCTACTCTCATAACAACTAACACAGTGGTTCTTAACCTTGTTGGAGGTACCGAACCCCACCAGTGTCATATGCGCATTCACCGAACCCTTCTTTAGTGAAAAAAATAAAAATAATAATAATTTCAATTTCAAGACAAATTTATATGTTTTTTTTTTACTGGTGCACAAAATGAATCGTGCATGAACATCACCTTGTTCAAAGAACAAAACCAAGAATGAACTCACAACAAATTACACACATGCAAATCAGATGGAAAATTAGAGGGAACATCGTTTGGGGGTAATCATAATACGCCGATAGGGAGAAGTTTTTATGTACACGATGAGTCGGTGTGTCTTGACCTCCGCGTCGGAGGCTCCGCCGAACCCCTGAGGCCGACTCACCGAACCCAACTTAAGAACCACTGAACTAACAAGACATCATGGTGAAGCCAGAAGTCGAGTTTCTTAACATGGAGACATTCTCAATACTTTTCTTTTGTCGAGCACAAAGAAAATAACATTTTAGTTAAATGTAAGTTGTGTCTACTTAAAGTTAAAGTTAAAGTGCCATTATGTTGCAGCTATTTTAAAATAGTTTTGTCAATTTGTTCTGGCCTGAAATAAATTGGCCCTTTGAAACATATCTTTGTCTTTGTGTGTTGTATGTAGACCACATTGCTTAGCAGAGTTCAGTGATGCAAATGCGTGTCAAGTTGATCAACAGATTGTATTATTCTCCAGTGCAATAACAGTACTGGAATTATTGGAGGCTTAAAAAAAAAAAGGAAGAAAAAATAAGTATCTAAATAGTTACTTTTCACAGTAACACATTACTTTTTGGTGTAAGTAACTGAGTTAGTAACTGAGTTACTTTTGAAATAAAGTAACTAGTTACTGTTTTCAGTAACTAACCCAACACTGGTTACTACCCACCTCTGCTGCTAATAGACACCTCTGGCTTGGCTTCAATCATATATTGATTGACCTCCAGATTGGAGGTCGATACAATGTAGTCGTCGACATTTGTACTCTTCCAGCTTCCCAAAGGACTGGAACAAATAAATAGTACTCATTTTGTTGCCTCTGTCACCAAAGTGTTGGCTTTGTTCCCTGTCCGTGCTTTTATTGTGAAAGGACTTGACTAATGCATGCATCATGCCAGTGGTGAAAGGTTGAAGTATTTTCTTCTGCGTAAAAACAATCCTGACATCTTGAGAAGCGCCCGTGGTTGTTACCGGGACCAAAAGCCAAAGCGGCGGCGGCGCTGTCGGCGGCGACCTTTGACCCCCCCGGCGCCGTGCCGCAGCTTAAACAGTGGCGGCCCGTGTGCCATCGCCACCCTTATTACCGCTTCTACTCAGACTTATTACCTGTCGCCCGCTATCCCGTTACCTTCTTCTAGACCATTCTGAACATGCTCTGATGCGGATCTGATGCGTGGAGTCCTTGTTTTCCACCCCCACTGGCCGCTTATGTGTGTGTGTGCGTGTGTGTGTGTGTGTGTGTGTGTGTGTGTGTGTGTGTGTGTGTGTGTGTGTGTGTTTGACACTTAAGCGTATGCAAATGAGGGCGTGTGGATTAGCATGCAGAAGAGCAGCCATTAGCATAGAGCATGTTAATATGCAGAGGTGGGCACAATAACGCGCTGAGGCAAAGAAAACGAAAGCTTTCTTTTTTCTTTTCTTTTTTTCTTTTTGTTAGGGGGACACTTCCTGACTGCGCCCACTATTGGTCGCTCTCATTCGCCACTTTCACGCTCACCTGACGCTGAGGTAGCGCTGGAGTCTTCATCCAGGATTAAATCCCACCTACACATTTCTTGTATTTTCGTACCTTCTGGAGACCGGGGAAAAATGCCTACCTCTTGAGGACCACCCTTTCTAGATGTAGAAACCCCGTTTCCATATGAGTTGGGAAATTGTGTTAGATGTAAATATAAACGGAATACAATGATTTGCAAATCCTTTTCAACCCATATTCAATTGAATATGCTACAAAGACAACATATTTGATAGTCAAACTCATAAACATGCACACAGGTGTGCAGGCTAATTGGGAACAGGTGGGTGCCATGATTGGGTATAAATTAGATTCCATGAAATGCTCAGTCATTCACAAACAAGGATGGGGCGAGGGTCACCACTTTGTCAAGAAATGCGTGAGCAAATTGTTGAACAGTTTAAGAAAAACCTTTCTCAACCAGCTATTGCAAGGAATTTAGGGATTTCACCATCTACGGTCCGCAATATCATCAAAGGGCTCAGAGAATCTGGAGAAATCACTGCACGTAAGCAGCTAAGCCCGTGACCTTCGATCCCTCAGGCTGTACTGCATCAACAAGCGACATTGGTGTGTAAAGGATATCACCACATGGGCTCAGGAACACTTCAGAAACCCACTGTCAGTAACTACAGTTGGTCGCTACATCTGTAAGTGCAACTTAAAACTCTCCTATGCAAGGTTGAAAACAGTTTATCAACAACACCCAGAAACGCCGTCGGCTTCGCTGGGCCTGATCTCATCTAAGATGGACTGATACAAAGTGGAAAAGTGTTCTGTGGTCTGACGAGTCCACATTTCAAATTGTTTTTGGAAACTGTGGACGTCGTGTCCTCCGGACCAAAGAGGAAAAGAACCATCCGGATTGTTATAGGCGCAAAGTGTAAAAGTCAGCATGTGTGAGGGTATGGGGGTGTATTAGTGCCCAAGACATGGGTAACTTACACATCTGTGAAGGCACCATTAATGCTGAAACGTACATACAGGTTTTGGAGCAACATATGTTGCCATCCAAGCAACGTTACCATGGACGCCCCTGCTTATTTCAGCAAGACAATGCCAAGCCACGTGTCACATCAACGTGGCTTCATAGTAAAAGAGTGTAGGTACTAGACTGGCCTGCCTGTAGTCCAGACCTGTCTCCCATTGAAAATGTGTGGCGCATTATGAAGCCTAAAATACCACAACGGAGACCCCCGGACTGTTGAACAACTTAAGCTGTACATCAAGCAAGAATGGGAAATAATTCCACCTGAGAAGCTTCAAAAATGTGTCTCCTCAGTTCCCAAACGTTTACTGAGTGTTGTTAAAAGGAAAGGCCATGTAACACAGTGGTGAACATGCCCTTTCCCAACTACTTTGGCACGTGTTGCAGCCATGAAATTCTAAGTTAATTATTATTTGCAATGAGTTTGAACATCAAATATCTTGTCTTTGTAGTGCATTCAATTGAATATGGGTTAAAAAGGATTTGCAAATCATTGTATTCCGTTTATATTTACATCTAACACAATTTCCCAACTCATATGGAAACGGCGTTTGCATAAAGAAGTGTATTTACAACATTAATAATATGTACATACCAGTGTTGCACGGAATACCAGCACTAGTATAGTACCGCGATACTAATGAATCATATTCGGTACTATACCGCCTCTAAAAAAGTACCGGTCCCCCCAACCCCCTGTCATCATCACGTCATGTCTTTGCTGGTTTTACCAGCAGAGAAGCATGTTGGGCAGCGCACACACACAGAGTACTTACATGCAGACCCAGTTTGTAGACAGAAAAGGGAGAATGGACGCATGTTTTGTGTAAAAAGTAAAGATAAAGGTAAAGTTATAACACTGAAACACCCTCAGAAAGAGCTGCTTTAAGATATGGATAGCTAGCTAGCGGCTAACGTCCATCCACATTGCTTTAGCTACTTCTAAATCACTAATCTTGGTCTCCATGGCGACAAAGTTAGTTTCTTACAAGTAGCATTATCACTGGAAGACGAGGAAAAGCTAAACATGCTTCACTACACACCGTAGGAGGATACAATAGCTCACCGCCATCACAATGTAAACAAACGCCATGGGTGGATCTCCACCTGACATCCACTGTAATGATACCAAGTACAAGAGCGTATATAGTCGATACTACTATGATTACATCGATATTTTTTAGCATTACAAACTATTTTCTTTAAAAAAAATGTAATATTATGTTTCCATCCATTATAAAGTCAGTAAATATGTCCCTGGACACATGAAGACTTTGTATATGACCAATGTATGATCCTGTAACTACTTGGTATCGGATCGATACCTAAATGTGTGGTATCACCCAAAACTAATGTAAAGTATCAAAGAAGAGAAGAATAAGTGATTATTACATTTGAACAGAAGTGTAGATAGAACATGTTAAAACAGAAAATAAGCAGATATTAACAGTAAATGAACAAGTGGATTAATAATCAATTTTTACAGTTTGTCCTTCACAATGTGTGCAAAATAATAGGTGTATAAATGACACAATATGTTACTGCATACGTCAGCAGACTAATTAGGAGTCTTTGTTTGTTTACTTACTACTAAAAGACAAGTTGTCTAGTATGTTCACTATTTTATTTAAGGACTAAATTACAATAATAAACATATGTTTCATGTACCCTAAGATTTTTTGTTAAAATAAAGACAATAATGAAATTTTTTTGTGGACCCCTTTATTTAGAAAAGTACCGAAAAGTACAGACAAGTATCAAAATACATTTTGGTACCAAAATATTGGTATCGGGACAACGCTAATACATATTATGCAAATATACACCTTACAGTCGTATAACTTGGTATGACATATGTCATATGCCAATTGATTGCATGCTAACGTTAGCTTGCTAGCATGCTAAAACTAGCATGCTAACTTTTTGAGCTAGTTGTGCAACCGTTTACCCCAGAGTCATATAACTTGGTGCGTGACACTTGTAAACTGTTAGCATGCTAAGATTAAAGTGCTAACTTTTTTCAATTTTAAATATACTCTTTTTATTTCTCTAACTCCCCACCTTAGAGACATATAACTTGGTATGTGACACAAACTAACTATTATCCTGCTCACGTTAGCTTGCTAGCATGCTAACATTAGCGTGCTAACTTTTTGAGCTAGTTTTTGCAATTGTTTACCCCAGAGTCATGTAACTCGGTATGTGACTTTTGTTAACTTTTAGCATGCAAACGGTAGCATGCCGACTAGCTAACTTTAAGCATGCTAACGTTTTCTTCTTAATTTTACACTTTGTTTCGGTATTTCCGAAGCCATACACCTTACAGCCGTGTTAATTGACATGTGAGACATTCTGACTATTAGCATGACATCGTTGGCACACATGCTAAGTGTTAGCATTTTAATGTGTGCATACTAACATTTTTGGCTAGCTCTGTAGCTCATTTTGTATAGTCACACCTAAAACTCCCGGATTGTGACACTCGGCACCATCTTCAAGCACGGCAGCTTCCGGCGACCCCCGGCCAGAGGTCCGGGGCACAGATAGCAGGACCTTTAAAATTTCCGTGGGAATTTTCTAGTTGGTTTTTAATATTCATTATTTACTTCAAGTTATTACAGTATGTCTCTATATACACATTTATTTTTTTAATGAATTTTGGCCAAAGGGGGTGCATTTCAATTTCTTACACACACTTGTTATTTCATATGTTGACCAGAGGGGGTGCAAATGAGATCTCGATTTTTAGTTTTTTTGGAATGTGCTTAATTATGGCCGATTTCAAAGGAGTCAGGGACCACAGGTGGCCCCTATGCTGCACTTTGGGCAACCCAGCTGTAGAAGCTAACTGTTAATGGCAACTATAGTCTTAGTACGGTCATGTATTTGTTCATCCTATGGTCACATATGGCTTGTCTTACGTCAGCACCGGAAGTGGTAAAATCAGCTGTTAGGGAATAGGGAAGTCCTTCTTTAGCTGCCGTCTTGTTTTATCATATATTGCTGCCTTTGCACCTGTCAATGTTTACTTTTGGATGCACATTAAATCAACAAAAAGTCCTGACTTTGGAGCAATGTTCACAGACTCTAGTAGTTGGCTCTCTATTAGACGCAATGTTATTGGGGCCATGATTTATGTCATCACTTGTTCACACCTCCTCATATGGAAGCTACTTTTCCTTCTTCATGAAATACAAGAAGACGCACACACACACACACACACACACACACACACACGCATACACGCACACACACGCCTCACATTGACACCAATAGTCTTACAAAGCCGAGGTCAAGTTGCCGCTGAGCGGGAAGCTTCACACAAGGATTAGGGCGGACACTCGCTAAATGTTAATTTGCATAAAGAGGAAGCCCTCAAGTCCTAAAATTGCATACGCAGTATAGTAAGATATACATGTAGAATTTCTATTGCATATACAGTATAATATGATGTACATGTAGTATTTTTATTGCATATAAAGTATAATATGATATACATGTATTTGTATTGCATATACAGTATAATATGATATATATGTATTTATATTGCATATACAGTATAATATGATATACATGTGATATTTATATGCATATACAGTATAATATGATATACATGTGATATTTCCAGAGGAGGATGCAGACAAAAGCAGCAGGATGCTTGCACAATAGATTCCTTCCAGGCTGTGTTGGTACGGGTCACGTCCATCTCAGCGCTTACGCAAGCAGCAGTCATGTGACCGCCTGAGTCCTCCTGACACATGACCTTTGACCTCAGCTTCTACCAGCATTCAAGCGAGGGGTGTCCTAACTTTTATGCACTGAGGGCAACGCTGACAAATTAAAACATGCTTCTCAATTTCGAAACCAATACTATATATATACACGTGTATGTATGTATATATATATATATATATATATATATATATATATATATATATATATATATATATATATATATATACATATATATATTAGGGCTACAACAACTAATCGATTAAATTTGATTATAAAAATAGTTGCCGATTAATTTAGTCATCGATTCGTTGGATCTATGATCTATGAAGTGCCGTCTTTCTGTGGCAGCGTCGGAGAAAGTTGTACAAACCCCGTTTCCATATGAGTTGGGAAATTGTGTTAGATGTAAATATAAACGGAGTTCAATGATTTGCAAATCATTTTCAACCCATATTCAGTTGAATATGCTACAAAGACAACATATTTGATGTTCAAACTGATAAACTTTTTTTTTTTTGCAAATAATCATTAACTTTAGAATTTGATGCCAGCAACACGTGACAAAGAAGTTGGGAAAGGTGGCAATAAATACTGATAAAGTTGAGGAATGCTCATCAAACACCTATTTGGAACATCCCACAGGTGAACAGGCAAATTGGGAACAGGTGGGTGCCATGATTGGGTATAAAAGTAGATGCCATGATGTGCTCAGTCATTCACAAACAAGGATGGGGCGAGGGTCACCACTTTGTCAAGAAATGCGTGAGCAAATTGTTGAACAGTTTAAGAAAAACCTTTCTCAACCAGCTATTGCAAGGAATTTAGGGATTTCACCATCTACGGTCCGTAATATCATCAAAGGGTTCAGAGAATCTGGAGAAATCACTGCACGTAAGCAGCTAAGCCCGTGACCTTCGATCCCTCAGGCTGTACTGCATCAACAAGCGACATTGGTGTGTAAAGGATATCACCACATAGGCTCAGGAACACTTCAGAAACCCACTGTCAGTAACTACAGTTGGTCACTACATCTGTAAGTGCAAGTTAAAACTCTCCTATGGAAGGTTGAAAACAGTTTATCAACAACACCCAGAAACGCCGTCGGCTTCGCTGGGCCTGAGCTCATCTAAGATGGACTGATACAAAGTGGAAAAGTGTTCTGTGGTCTGACGAGTCCACATTTCAAATTGTTTTTGGAAACTGTAGACGTCGTGTCCTCCGGACCAAAGAGGAAACAAACCATCCGGATTGTTATAGGCGCAAAGTGTAAAAGTCAGCATGTGTGATGGTATGGGGGTGTATTAGTGCCCAAGACATGGGTAACTTACACATCTGTGAAGGCGCCATTAATGCTGAAAGGTACATACAGGTTTTGGAGCAAAATATATTGCCATCCAAGCAACGTTACCATGGACGCCCCTGCTTATTTCAGCAAGACAATGCCAAGCCACGTGTTTCATCAACGTGGCTTCATAGTAAAAGAGTGCGGGTACTAGACTGGCCTGTCTGTAGTCCAGACCTGTCTCCCATTGAAAATGTGTGGCGCAGACAACATTCACACTCACATTCACACACAAGGGCTTAAAAAATGTGTCTCCTCAGTTCCCAAACGTTTACTGAGTGTTGTTAAAAGGAAAGGCCATGTAACACAGTGGTGAACATGCCCTTTCCCAACTACTTTGGCACGTGTTGCAGCCATGAAATTCTAAGTTAATTATTATTTGCAAAAAAAAAGAAAGTTTATGAGTTTGAACATCAAATATCTTGTCTTTGTAGTACATTCAACTGAATATGGGTTGAAAATGATTTGCAAATCATTGTATTCCGTTTATATTTACATCTAACACAATTTCCCAACTCATGTGGAAACAGGGTTTGTATGTATGTATGTATGTGTATATATGTATGTAGGTGTGTGTGTGTGTGTGTGTGTGTGTGTGTGTGTGTGTGTGTGTGTGTGTGTGTGTGTGTGTGTGTGTGTGTGTGTGTGTGTGTGTGTGTGTGTGTGTGTATATATATATATGTATATACGTATATCAGTGATGTGCGGTGAGGTTGATGGCTGGTGAGGCACTGACTTCATTACAGTCAGATTTACAAACATATGAACCCTAAAGAGTATCTTATTCACCATTTGATTGGCAGCAGTTAACGGGTTATGTTTAAAAGCTCATACCAGCATTTTTTACACATACAAACTGTAGCACACAAAAAAGCACATTTAATTAAAAAAAACATTATTATGGTCTTACCTTTCTTGCTAGACATCCACACAGCCAGCCTTTGCGTGTGTACCACGCCGTTTGAAAAGAACGGGTCTTCTGTCCCGAAGTCTGAAGCAAACCTTTTAGCTCCGGTGTTGGTCTACCTTTGATTATTACCTCCTGCTTCGATTTAAAGTCCAGTTTAGAAAACTTGTTTTATTTTACATATGTAATCCTCCATGTTTTTAATAAAAGTTCAGGCGAGAGGAAATAATAAACGACCGCTGCACTTGACTTGCTAACTGTTGCTTGTTCTCACTTCTTCTGCGACCGAGGAATGATCTCTGGGATCACTACCGCCCTCTACCACCAGGAGGCCGGATTACTGCGAGCCTCAGCTAGCATGTCTTTTGCAGCCGTTTTATGAATGCTCAGCACAAAAAATACGTTACACACATACAGTTGTTGACAAAATACACTGTACATTATATACCTCAGCTAACTAAACTATGCCATAGTTTAGTTAGTTGATATAGTTCATATAGCAATACAGTCTCACTGCACAGCAGGCCAGCAGTTAGCCGAGTCATTGCGCAATCCATGTTGCGGCACTGAGTGACGTGCCTCAACTGGCTGCTGATCACTGCACCGTCTCTTCTCAGTATTTTAAAGGCAAATGTGAAAATTCAGCGATTTTGAATAAAAATAATCTAAAACTGGTGAAGTTAAATGGAAAATAACTTTAGTATAATCACTGGATACATATAACAATTTAATATTTTTTTTTTTCTTTTTACATTTTTTTTCTTTCCATGATGGCAGGTGAGGCCCCGCCTCTAGTGACCGCACGTCACTGACGTATATATATATATATATATTTATGTATGTGTATATGTGTATATATATATATATATATATATATACATATATATATATATATATATATATATATATATATATATATATATATATATATATATATATGCATACATATACACATGCATACATACACACATATATATATATATATATATCTCCATCCATCCATTTTCTACCGCTTGTCCCTTTTGGGGCCGTGGGGGTGCTGGAGCCTATCTCAGCTACATTCGGGCGGAAGGCGGGGTACACCCTGGACGAGTCACCACCTCATCACAGGGCCACCACAGATAGACAGACAACATTCACACTCACATTCACACACTAGGGCCCATTTAGTGTTGCCAATCAACCTATCCCCAGGTGCATGTCTTTGGAGGTGGAAAGAAGCCGGAGTACCCGGAGGGAACCCACTCATTCACGGGGAGAACATGCAAACTCCACACAGAAAGATCCCGAGCCCGGGAATGAACTCAGGACTACTCAGGACCTTCGTATTGTGAGGCAGATGCACTAACCCCTCTTCCACCGTGTGTGTATATATATATATATATATATATATATATATATATATATATATATATATATATATATATATATATATATATATATATATGTATATATATATATATATATATATATATATATATATATATATATATATATATATATATATATATATATATGGTCGGACTCACAGCAGGGGCTCTAGAACCAGTTCTCTGGAGAGGGGCTGAATTCTCTTCCACTCTGGTGTTGCCAGCAGTGAGACGAGCTGCGGTGGTAATTCTTGTTGCCCCCCGGCTCAAAGCCTTCAGGTTGGATTTTAACCCACTAGACGAGAGGGTAGACTCCCTCCGCCTTCGGATCCTGTCTGTTGTTTGTGCTTATGTACCAAACAGCAGCTCAGAGTACACACCCTTTTTGGAGTCCCTCAAGGGAGTACTGGAGAGTGCTCCCTCAGGTGATTCTGCCAGCGTGGGGTGTGGTCCCTGGCTGGCTTGGGGGCTGGTTGTCCCCGGCTTCTCCCGTGCCTTGTCCTCTGCTGCTGGCCCTGCTGGGCGTCTTATTGCTGGCCGGCCTGGCTGCGTGGGGCCGGTGGTCCCTTGTTCCCTGGGCACCACGCCTGCTGCTTTGGGTTGGGCTCTTTGGATGTCTGGGGCCGTACTTTGGCTCCCGCACACACTGGGAGTCAAACATATTACACATACAAACACACATATAGACCCGCATACACACAATTATACATACATATATACATACTGTACATACGTACTGTACATTCATTCATACATACCTACGCGCACACTTAGGTACTTACCTAAACACATTAGTACCTACACTCCCACATACATACACAGAAACAGTACATACAGTAACTACACACTCACAGTACATACATCCACACACACATTCACTGTACAAACATACATATACACATACATGTACATACGCATTCACTGTACAAACACATATACACATACTGTACATATACAAATATATATACATATATACACTCATGCGTATAATCATGTTTCATCAAACATATACTAACGTTGCTGCCCTAGGGTAAACTGGGTAACACATGGCACACTGACAAAGCTTGACCTATTGTTACTATAACAATCTACAAGGTTAATATAGTTGGCTTCTCTTTCTTCCCCTCCATGTATTTCAAGTTATCATTACGTATATGTATTGTTGCATTTGAACAACTGTATTGTTGATAATAGAGGAAATGATTGTTATTATTCATGATCAATAGTGATATTTCTATTGGTTTTTGTATTGATCCATTTGTAGTGTAATAATGTTCGTTGTCATTTCTGTATTATTATTTAGTTCACTAACTGCTTCTTTGTTATCACTTTTACCATCATATTTTTACTTATCCTATTTGCTGATGTTGTTGTTTTTATTGTTGTGTTTGCTGTTTTTGTTATTGAGTTTGTTGTTGTCTTTGTCTAATCCCCCTTTCGTCCCCACAATTTCCCCCTCTGTCTTCCTTTCCCCCCCCCTTTCTATCCCCTCCTGCTCCGGCCCGGCTGCACCAAACAATAATATAAATCCATTGAATAAAGTCAAAAAGAAATAAGGCAACAACAGAAGTATCCCACACTTCTCTTGTGTAAAGTCAATGTGTACAGCAGATATAGATCATCTACACCAACTATATGATTTTTCTAAGTGGCTGGGCATCACAAAAAAATCAAAATAAAATATAAATAAGTCATATTTTTTTTATGTTTTATTTTTATTTGTTTATTTTTTTAAAATAAAGTCATACTTTTTTTTATTTTATACATTTATTATTTATTTTTATTTTTGTTTTTTTTAAATGTATTTATTTTTGTTTGTATTATGCCCTTATAGAAAACCATATTTTCATAGTGAAATATTTGATATGAAGTAATTTGAGCCTTAAATAGGTCAATATTTCATTACAACATTGATTTGACATCCATCCATTTTCTACCGCGTGTCCCTCTTGGGGTGGCGAATGTGTGATGCATAATTTTTTTTTTTTTAGCAATGACAGTTTTAAAGAAACAAAAACCAGCCAGCATGGCAGCTTTGAGTTATTTAGTGAACATTGCAACTTTTTCTTCTTACATTTCATCTTTTATTCCACTTTACTTTGCTACTGAATAGCATTAGCAATTTTACATGGCGATTTCAGCACATCATTAAAACTACAACTACAACTCCAATCAAACAGCTGGTGTTTTAATAATATGTACAATACTTACAGTGTAAATACTTTGTAGGATGCAACCAAGGCTCAGACTGGCACGTTCAACTTAATGGTATGTTTTTTTTTATGAATACTATTTTTTTAAATGTAGAAAATGAGCCGCACTTGGGCCACTCCTGTTTTAAGATAATGATGTCATTGCAATCATCTTTGTGTGTTTACACAAAATCAATAGGTGTCTTGAAGAACGATCTGACCTTTGACCTCAATCATCACTAGCATCTTCAACAAAAATGTCTCCTTTAAAATCAATAGTGTTCTTGCATTGACCGAGAAGTCTCATTTTTTAAAAATGTGTAACCTCGTGGGGCGCGTGTTGATCCGACCTTTGACACCAGGAAGTGTTCTTTATGTTTCAAAATCGATAGTTTCTGAAAAAGGATATGAAAAAAAATTCTAGGATATTATGAAAACGGCAAAAAAAAAAAAAAAAAAACGCTGACAAGACAAATATGTGATTATTTAAAAAAAAAAATCTTTTTAAATCAATAGTGTTCTTGCAAGCTAGCATAATAGTGAACTTTTTTTTTTTTAATTTAATTTCTAACTGAACTTGTAAAGGGTATTTGGTGGATGGATGATAAATGTACTGTATTGTGTATATGATATGATGATGTATATTTGTACTGTCCTTACAAGCTGTGTGCTTGTGCGGGATGACCTTTTTGTGGAACGCACTCTGATATTAACAAGATAAACAATGATGTCATACAAAACTTTGTCCGTCTGAAAATAAAAAGATAGCGCGTGATAATAATGATGACCCGGATAACAAGTTTTTAGAACTTTGTTGTAAAAACCTCCTTCCACGTCTGTCCCTGACACCCACATTTCACTGTGGAAACTCTCTGTGGAAACACTCCCCACCCACACTGCTTAGTACCTCCTCTGAGCTGCTGTGACTTACATTACCATAGTAACTAATTACATCACCATAGTAATTCATTACATTACCATAGTAACTAATTACATTACCGTAGTAACTATTCAGATTACCATAGTAACTCATTATATGACCAAAGTAGCTAATTACATGACCATAGTAACTCATTACATGACCATAGTAACTAATTAGATGACCATAGTAACTAATTAGATGACCATATTAACGAACTACATTACCATAGTAACTCATTACATTACTGTAGTAACTAATTACATTAATGATAAATGATAAATGGGTTGTACTTGTATAGCGCTTTTCTACCTTCAAGGTACTCAAAGCGCTTTGACACTACTTCCACATTTACCCATTCACACACACATTCACACACTGATGGAGGGAGCTGCCATGCAAGGCGCTAACCAGCACCCATCAGGAGCAAGGGTGAAGTGTCTTGCTCAGGACACAACGGACGTGACGAGGTTGGTACTAGGTGGGGATTGAACCAGGGACCCTCGGGTCGCGCACGGCCATTCTTCCACTGCGCCACGCCGTCCCGTCACGTTACCGTAGTAACTAATTAGATTACCATAGTAACTCATTATATGACCATAGTAACTCATTATATGACCAAAGTAGCTAATTAGATGATCATAGTAACTAATTAGATGACCATAGTAACTAATGATATTACCATAGTAACTAATGAGATTAACATAGTAACTAATTAGATGACCATAGTAATTACATGACCATAGTAACTAATTTGATTACTATAGTAACTAATTTGATGATCATAGTAACTAATTTGATGACCATAGTAACTAATTACATTACCATAGTAGCTAAATAGATTACCAAATTAACTAACTAGATGACCATAGTAACTACTTAGATGATTATAGTAACTAATTAGATGATAATAGTAACTAATTAGATGACCATAGTAACTAATTCGATGATCATAGTAAGTAGTTACATGACCATAGTAACTAATTGCATGACCTTAGTAACTAATTAGATGACCATATTAACTAATTAGATGACCATAGTAACTAATTAGATGACCAAAGCAACTAATTGCATTACCAAAGTAGCTAAGTATATTACCAAATTAACTAACTAGATCACCATAGTAACTACTTACATGACCACAGTAACTACTTAGATGACCATAGTAACTAATTAGATGATCATAGTAACTAATTTGATTTGTATAGTTACTACATAGATGGCCATAGTAACTAATTGTATTACCATAGTAACTAATTAAATTACCATAGTAACTAATAACATTACCATAGTAGCTAACTAGATTACCAAATTAACTAAGTATATCATCATAGTAACTACTTAGATGACCATAGTTACTAATTAGATGACCATAGTAACTAATTACATTACCATAGTAACTAATTAGATCACCATAGTAACTAATTAGATGACCACAGTAACTAATTATATTACCATAGTAACTAATTAAATTACCATAGTAACTAATTACATTACCATAGTAGCTAACTAGATTACCAAATTAACTAAGTTAGTATCAATCAATCAATCAATCAATGTTTATTTATGTAGCCCTAAATCACAAGTGTCTCAAAGGGCTGCACAAGCCACAACGACATCCTCGGTACAAAGCCCACATAAGGGCAAGGAAAAACTCACCCCAGTGGGACGTCGATGTGAATGACTATGAGAAACCTTGGAGAGGAGCGCATATCTGGGTAACCCCCCCCCCCCCCCCCCCTCTAGGGGAGACCGAAAGCAATGGATGTTGAGTGGGTCTGACATAATATTGTGAGAGTCCAGTAGTAGTAACTACTTAGATGACCATAGTTACTAATTACATTACCATAGTAACTAATTAGATGACCATAGTAACTAATTAGATGACCACAGTAACTAGTATATCATAGAAAAGCACATATATACAGTATCACATGTTCACATATTAAAACAACAGTCAATGAAGTAAATCAATGTAGAAATGATATTTAATTGTTGTTGTTGTTTGTGTGTCTGCTCAATCACTCTGGGATTTGTCTTCTTGGTGTTGAAGGGCTGGGATGCTTTTATACACTCTTATTTATACACTCATATTTATACACTCCTATTTATACACTCCTATTTATACACTCATATTTATACACTCCTAATTATACACTCAAATTTATACACTCATATTCATACACTCATATTAATACACTCCTATTTATACACTCATATTTATACACTCATATTTATACGCTCCTAATTATACACTCCTAATTATACACTCATATTTATACACTCATTTATACACTCATATTTATACACTCATATTTATACACTCATTTTTAGAAATTAACTATATTTTTAAAGTTTTTCTTTCAAACCTTTGACGAGAAGGACATTGTGTGTTGTTCATAAATCAATAGTGTTCTTGCTGGCTGCAGATAAACAGCAACAGGAAGGTGCTGATTGGACCCCATGAGTCTTAGATCAATAGTCTTCTTGTTCCGACAAAGTGTTGAGATGATCAGTTAAAAACATGTTGCCATGCGACCTTTGACCTGGGCTGTATTGACCCTTTAGCATTGGAGGTCTGATTTAAAAATGGATAGGTTTCTGCTCAGGACGACTGGGCGATGGCCAAGTGTTGCAGTGAACAAATTGGGACTGTTCCAATTGTCTGAAAGGGCTTCTCTTCTCACTAATATTGGCTATTCAAGAGAGACAGGGAGTGTTATTGCAGCTGGAACCAAGTTTGTTGTGGTGGCACAAGGTTACATTATGGTGAGGTGCACTAACCATTTCTGACATTAATAATAAGCCAGGTCAATATTTCACTAATCATTTCTGATATTAATAATAAGCCAGGTCAATATTTTACCTTTTGAACTTTAAAACTGTGATTGATCATCACACTTTGCGCTGATAGCAGCTAGCATGTAGACCGACCGCTAGCTGCTATCTAGCATGCTGATCGCTAGCAGGTAGCTAGCGCGCTAATTGTTAATGATAACACACATACACACACACACACACACAGATGCATATACACACGTACACAAACATACATACACACACATGCATATACACACAAACACACTTACACATTTGTATATACACATACACACATGCATATATACACCCTTACACATTAACAGACTTGCATATACACGCATACACACACATACATACACAGATTTACAAACATGCATATGTACACATACACGCATGCTTATACACACACGTGCATTTACACACATACATACATACACACACATGCATATACACACATACATACATACATACACACATGCATATACACACATACATACACACGCATACATACACACACATGCATATACATACTTACACACACACACACAAAAACACATGCATATAACATTTACACACGCACACACACATGCATATACACACATACATATAAACACACATGCATATACAAACAAGAACACACACATGCATATAAACACTTACACACATACGCATAAACATGCATATAAACATTTACACACGTACACACACATGCATATACACACTAACACACATGCACATAAATACATGCATATAAACATTTACACATGTACACACACATGCATATACACAATAACACACATACACATGAATACATGCATATAAACATTTACACTTGTACACACACATGCATATACACACATACATATAAACACACATGCATATACACACACATGCATTTACACACATAGACATGCATATACACACATACACACACATGCATATACACACATACACACACATGCATATACACACATACACATGCATATACACACATACACACACATGCATATACACACATACACATGCATATTAGGGATGTCCCGATCCAGGTTTTTGCACTTCCGATCCGATACCGATATTGTTTTTGCATTTCCGATCCGATACCGATACTGACCGATACCGATACTGACCGATACTGGCCTATCCGAGCATGTATTAAAGTTTAAAGTTATTTAGCCTACTTAGTTGTCAGTTGAAAAGGGTTTTAGTACTCTTGATAACAACTAGCCAGCTGAATTAGGGGAGTTTGAATAATACACAATGGTTGGTAACAAGAAACTGACCTGTTTATTCAAGGATAAACACAAAATAGACAAAATTATACATGACAAACAGAAATGGCATCATTGAACTAGGGCTGGGCGATATGGCCTTTTTTTAATATTGCGATATTTTAAGGCCATATTGCAATACACGATATATATCTCGATATTTTGCCTTAGCCTTGAATGAACACTTGATGCATATAATCACAGCAGTATGATGATTCTATGTGTTTTGATTGATTGATTGAGACTTTTATTAGTAGGTTGCACAGTGAAGTACATATTCCGTACAATTGACCACTAAATGGTAACACCCCAATAAGTTTTTCAACTTGTTTAAGTCGGGGTCCACTTAAATTGATTCATGATACAGATATATACTATCAGATATATACTATCATCATAATACAGTCATCACACAAAATAATCACATTGAATTATTTACATTATTTATAACCCAGAGTGTGGAGGGGGGCGCCTCATGTAAGTGTCAAAAAGACAGCCAAAAGAGTTTGATATGAGAATAAATCTAAAGTTAAAATATAGGGTAGAAATGCACCCATTTGCAGGAAATGTAGTCTTGATTTTCAAAATGTTCTTTCAAGGCTTGCATGTCTACATTAAAACATTCTTCTTCATACTGCATTAATATATACTACTTTTAAACTTTCATGCAGAGAAGGAAATCACAACTAAAAAAATCACAAATTTTTTCATACGGTGTTGATGTGGAAATTTTTGCCTCTGCATTTCGATGGTGTGGACGTGTGGCACCGAATGGAGATAAGCGTCTCGACAGACGTCACAATATTTGAACAATGATGACGAAAACTGTTGTCTCTGTCGTGTCCGTGTGTCGAAAATTGTTATGCGCTTATTTTTTTATTTGATTTTGTGCGTGGCATAGATTTGCCGTGCGCAGAGGACGCTTGAGCAGGCGCGCACCTTAGCGGCTGCGCTAGCATCACAGCTAACGTTAGCCATGCCGCTACCTCGCTCTCTGCTGGGAGAGGACGTATACGTATGTGACGTATGACGTGACAGTATGTGACGTGTGTAAGAAGGTGCGCTCGCTGTCTGTGAGAGGGAGACACAGGAAAGAGTGAGAAGAGCCTGTCGTGTAATGCCAGCAGCTAAAAGCAACTGCGTGAGAATTGTGGATGTGTTGAAGGTGTGCTGGAAAATGCGGAACGGAAATTACGGAGCAGCAGAAAAGTGGAATGTATTATTTAAATAGGTGCGTTGGAAAACACGGACCGGAGTTTTAAACTGGATCTGGATTGGCATTTTCCCATGCCTTGCCGATACGCAATTTTTGGCAAATATCGGCAGCCGATCCGATCCAAATATCGGATCGGGACATCCCTAATGCATATACGCACATACACACACATGCACATACACACATAAACACACATGCATACATACATGCATATATACACACATGCATATATACTCATAAACACACATGCATAAATACGTGCATATACACACACATGTATATACACACATGCATATACACACATACATGCACATACACACATACACACACATGCATATACACACATACAGAAATACACACACATGCATATACACACATACACACACATAAACACACATGCATACATACATGCATATACACACACATGTATATACACACATACACACATACATATACACAGATACACACACATGCATACATACATGCATATACACACATAAACACACATACACACATACATATACACAGATACACACACATGCATACATACATGCATATACACACATAAACACACATGCATACATACATGCATGTACACACATACACACACATAAACACACATGCATACAGGCACGTGCACACATAGGGCCCTATGGGTGCTTGAGCCCCTGCCCTTTTTTGCCTCGTCTTAAAAAGTGCCCTCTGCCTGTGTGTGTGTGTGTGTGTTTTTTTTTGTTTTTGTTTTTTTTTTCTTTTCTTTAAATAACATTAATAAATTCCTGTCAGGGATGTAAACAAAAACAGCGGTACAAAAACTCCACGTTTTCTTGTAATACCGGGTTGTTTGAGCCTGCCGCTTCCGCCAGAGAGGGAGAGAGAGGGCGAGTGAGTGAGTAAGTGAGAGGAGAGAGAGCCAACTGCGCCCCTGAGGAGACGTGAGAGTGGAGCAACTTGAACCTGTGAGTTATGGTCTAGTCGCCGTCCACTTATTCAGCATCTAATATGGGTAATATTTTAGAAAAACGCTGTATTATTCTATTATTCAATGTGTCAGTTTCTGTTTTTGCCGGACGTCGGAGCACGGCGCATCAATTGAGCACGGCACATCAATTCCGCACAGAGCAGAGCGGATCGTGCGGGACAGGAAGTAGTGTACAAAATACAAAATAAAACACCAGGTTAATTTTCAAAATAAAATGCACTGTGTTTATGGCGGATCACATTTCTCTCACAGTAGAGCAGTGGTTCTCAAACTTTTTTTGTCACCCCCCACTTTGGACAAGGGGGAGTTTTCAAGCCCCACCTGCCCCCATCGCCCCAACAGAGCGCTAATGCCAAGCTTTAACATTTTCAAATTTATTGAACATCAAGTTGTATACATTCAAACTCAATAACATAAAATAACATCAAGTTCAATGATAAATAAAATAACTGTGCAGCTGTGGTACAACTTGCATCAAGTTCAATAATAAATAAAATAACTTCCATCAAGTTCAATAATAAATAAAACAAAAGTGTTATAACTTGCATCAAGTTCAATAATAAATCAAAAAAGTGTTATAACTTGCATCACGTTCAATAATAAATCAAAAAAAGTGTTATAACTTGCATCAAGTTCAATAATAAATCAAATAAGTGTTATAACTTGCATCAAGTTCAATAATAAATCAAAAAAAGTGTTAAAACTTGCATCAAGTTCAATAATAAATCAAAAAAAGTGTTATAACTTGCATCAAGTTCAATAATAAATCAAAAAAAGTGTTATAACTTGCATCACGTTCAATAATAAATCAAAAAAGTGTTATAACTTGCATCAAGTTCAATAATAAATCAAATAACTTGCATCAAGTTCAATAATAAATCAAAAAAAGTGTTATAACTTGCATCAAGTTCAATAATAAATCAAAAAAAGTGTTATAACGTGCATCACGTTCAATAATAAATCAAAAAAAGTGTTATAACTTGCATCAAGTTCAATATAACTTGCATCAAGTTCAATAATAAATCAAATAACTTGCATCAAGTTCAATAATAAATCAAAAAAAGTGTTATAACTTGCATCAAGTTCAATAATAAATAAAACAAAAGTGTTATAACTTGCATCAAGTTCAATAATAAATCAAAAAAAGTATTATAACTTGCATCAAGTTCAATAATAAATAAAATAACTTCCATCAAGTTCAATAATAAATAAAACAAAAGTGTTATAACTTGCATCAAGTTCAATAATAAATCAAAAAAAGTGTTATAACTTGCATCACGTTCAATAATAAATCAAAAAAAGTGTTATAACTTGCATCAAGTTCAATAATAAATCAAATAAGTGTTATAACTTGCATCAAGTTCAATAATAAATCAAAAAAAGTGTTATAACTTGCATCAAGTTCAATAATAAATCAAAAAAGTGTTATAACTTGCATCACATTCAATAATAAATCAAAAAAAGTGTTATAACTTGCATCAAGTTCAATAATAAATCAAAAAAAGTGTTATAACTTGCATCAAGTTCAATAATAAATCAAATAAAAGTGTTATAACTTGCATCAAGTTCAATAATAAATCAAATAACTTGCATCAAGTTCAATAATAAATCAAAAAAAGTGTTATAACTTGCATCAAGTTCAATAATAAATAAAACAAAAGTGTTATAAATTGCATCAAGTTCAATAATAAATCAAAAAAAGTGTTATAACTTGCATCAAGTTCAATAATAAATCAAATAACTTGCATCAAGTTCAATAATAAATACAATAAAAGTGCTACTTTGCAATCTTTGCAAAAAAAAAAAAAGAGGAGCTATGCATTTGGCAAGACAGGGCAAGTGACAGCACTTTCCCCCAGGAGAGCCACCTTGCTTCACTGTGAAACAGCACGGCTGTATGATCAGCTCCCATTTCCTCACACAGTGCAGAGAACAGTCGCGCTTTCACTGGTCGTGTTTTGATCAAATTGACCGCGCTCACAACATCTGTTAAAACCTCATTGAGTTCGGGGCTGAGCTGCCTTGACGCGAGTGCTTCCCGGTGAATGACACAGTGTGTGCCCGTCACATTTTTGTTTCTCTGCAGGCGCTGGCTCTGGCTCGACGACTTTTGAGGTGCGAGTCACAAATGTATATATTTGTGTAATTGTGATCCACACATTAGCCTGCTACCCATCCGCGCGAAAGTTTGTTCCGCTTAGCCCCGCCTCCATTAGTTACTGTTGCTATGTCTGTCAAACTTTCGCTCGTACTGAGAAATATAAAGCCTACAGTAAAAATAAGTACCGGTAATTTCCATTTATTTATATAGCGGATTTCACAGACAGAATCACAAAGTGATTTACAGTGTGTATAGAAAATGAAAGCATAGTAAAAAAAATAATCTAAGAATATAATAATTAAAAAAAAATTTAAAGTGAAATTTCCTCCCCTTCCTCGCGCCCCACCTGTCATGTCTCTATTCCCCACCAGTGGGGCGCGCCCCACACTTTGAGAAACGCTGCAGTAGAGGTTTAGATATAAAGTTTATTGTGACTTTGCTATTACTGTGTGGGTTAACAAAATAATAATAATAATAATAATGATAATAATAACAATAATAATAAGAAGAAGAATGATAATAATAATAATAATAATAATAATAATAATAATAATTATTATTATTATTATTATTATTATTATTATTATTATTATTATTAATAATAATAATAATAATTTCAGCATTCTGGGGATATAAGATGTAGGTCATCTGTTAGGAATATTACCATCTGTATTTAAACTTGATTCATGTTGATTATGCAGCACAATGCCAAAAAAAGAAAGGATACAGAAAAGGAAGGAGAAGGAGCGCCAGGAAGCAGCTAAGGGTAGCAAACCTCTTAATGCATGGCTAAAACCAAGTACTAGCATCATGGAAGCCCTGAATTTACATTGAGGAGCATATTTGGGTATGGGTGGCCTCCATCCTACAGCCCTCTACTGGCCCCTGGTCCATATTTTTGGGCCTGTATTGCGTTTCAGTTGTTTAGTCTGAGCATTAAGTGAGAAAGACCATAAGTTACAACTTGATGGTGTTTTCATCAAGTTAAGGGAAGAAGGACAGATTTTCTCATTGAATTTTTTTCCATTTGAGTATTTATCTTTGTATTTTTTTTTAAAGTTCATGTTGCACTGTTCAATGTTCAATATTAAAGTGTTTATCTTTAACAATAAATAGCCTAATAATAAACCAGTGTTTTGTTGCTTTTCATGTCTTCCAAGCCTATGATAATGTGAATTAACTCATTATGACAATAATTTGTTGACACAAAAGAAATGGCAATCACTTTTACCTACAAAGGACACACAGCTAAGTAGTTAGCTTCCTATTAGCAAATTTAATTTTACATTAATTTCCATATTGTGCAAAGGACCAAAAAAAAAGTCCTGCCCTTTTCTGACTTTGAGCCCCTGCCCCTCTATAATCATGTGCACGTCCCTGCATGCATACATACATGCATATACACATACATGTATACACACACATGCATATACACACATACACACACATGCACATACACACATATGCATATGCACACATACAGATATACACGCACATGCATATACACACATACACACACATGCATATACACACATACAGATATACGCACACATGCATATACACACATACACATGCATATACACACATACACACACATAAACACACATGCATACATACAACATGCGTAATGCTTTGTTCCATTACGTTAGCAACATGCTAACCAGAACTAAGTTTGACTGAACCGATTGGCGGTTTGAAAAAAAAAGAGTTGATCTTCTTTATCTCCTCCTGTTGGTCCTCCTGGCCACAATGGAAAAAAGTCCCCTGCGGAGATTTACTTGATTTATTTATTTATTTTTTATTTTTTTTTGCAGGGAGTGTTAAAATGTAAAATATTCAAGCTGATAATATTTGATGAGGAAAGAAGCTCCAGGTTAGTCAGTTTCTTGCTATTTCATCATGGTGCCGATGCTCCTCTGCAGACTATCATTAGTCACAATTGTTTGCTTTCTATTTTTATCAACATAATCATCTTTCCTGCTCTCGCCCGACACTATATTCTCTTTTTTCCGAGCAAAGTCTTGTAAAAAGTCTCAAACTGATATTCAGTAGTACCTCGGTTTTAGCCCAGGAATCCGACAAAGACCACCTTTTATAAAAAGCTAAGCATTTTTTTTTTCAAATTCAGTTAATCCGTTCCTGACACCCAAAAACATGAACACAGAAGACATTTTGTAAATAATATTTCTAGTTTATATGCAGAAAACAATGTGAATTACATATAAGTGACCAAGAAAATGATTTACTGTATCAAATAATTTGTATCATTTTGCGGTCCTCATACACACACCATAATAATACCGTATGCTGAAGCACAGTACGTCTGACTATGGTAGCTGTAATGCTCCGACAATGGTACTTGCAGAACTTATAATAATGAAAAAATGCTAAAAGTATACGTGCAATGCTTCACTGTATGATAACTAAGATAAAACCGGGGCAAAAATCTTTTAATCCATAGGACAATTAGGATGTACAAAAACCGAGGTATCACTGAACATTTTTAGCTAGCTAGGAATGTATACAAAATTTGATTGTTTTCCTTTTCCTGGTCACGCCCAAACACTATGTTAGGAAAAATACTTCCGACTCACGTGGCGATCACTCCAGCAGCACTGAGAGCGGACTCAGCCAAACTCCCCCCTCGGTAATGTTGCAATTTTCAATGCCAACAAAGAAATTGAGTCAAAAAAAACATACGTAAAGTGAGGCTTCACTTTTCCAAATATGTGCTAGCATGATGCTAATATACATTGGCTTTGCTTTTGCATTCTGCTAATTAGCATTAACGATTTTACATACTGCGTTATAAGTACAATACTTACAGTACTAACACTTTTTAGGGCACAAAAACACAACTAATCACCACTGCCATCCAACATCTTGGACTTGCAACTTAATGTCATACTTGCAAATGAAAATAGGATGATAATAAAACAATTTATTATAGCTGGACAGCATCTATAATAATCTTTAATGTTGCGATAAGATTTGAGGTTTTATTATCAAAAACTAATACAATTTATTAACACACAAAAGTACTAAAAATCGGTACCGTTGAGTAACGGTATCGATTCACAGGTTCGAGGAATTGGTACGGTATCGGTTCAAATGTGAATGGCACCCATCCCTATGTCATATACATGCTACTGAATAGCATTAGCGATTTCACATGGCGATTTCAACACATCCAAATGTGCTAATACAAACTTTAAACTGCAACTCCAATCAAACAGCTGCTGTTTAATGAGTAAAATACTTACAGTATAAACACTTTGTAGGCTGCAACAAAGGACCAGACTGGCACATTCAACTCAATGGCAAATACTAATTCCTTACTATCCATCTCTCTTGTTCGCACTCTCTCTCTCTCTGTGTGTGAGTATATGTATATATATATATATATATATATATATATATATATATATATATATATATATATATATATATATATATATAAAAGATACTTTTCTAAATAAAGGGAACCACAAAAAAATTCACTATTGTCTTTATTGGAACAACTAATCTTAGTGTACATGAAACATATGTTTATTATTGTAATTTAGTCCTTAAATAAAATAGTGAACATACTAGACAACTTGTCTTTTAGTAGTAAGTAAACAAACAAAGACTCCTAATTAGTCTGCTGACGTATGCAGTAACATATTGTGTCATTTATACACCTATTATTTTGCACACATTGTGAAGGACAAACTGTAAAAAATGGATTATTAATCTACTTGTTCATTTACTGTTAATATCTGCTTACTTTCTGTTTTAACATGTTCTATCTACACTTCTGTTCAAATGTAATAATCACTTATTCTTCTGTTGTTTACATTAGTTTTGGATGATACCACACATTTAGGTATCGATCCGATACCAAGTAGTTACAGGATCATACATTGGCCATATTCTAAGTCCTCATGTGTCCAGGGACGTATTTACTGACTTTATAAACATAATATGAATTAAAAAAAACATAAAAAAGATTTTGTGATGCTAAAAAAATATCAATGTAATCATAGTAGTATCGACTAGATACGCTCCTGAACTTGGTATCATTACAGTGGATGTCAGGCATAGATCTACCCATGGCGTTTGTTTACATTGTGACGCCGATGAGTTTGTATCCTCCTACGGTGCGTAGTGAAGCATGTTTAGCTATTCCTTGTCCTCCAGTGATAATGCTACTTGTAAGAAACTTACTTTATTTGTCACCATGGAGGCCAGGATTAGTGATTTATCTTTACTTTATCTTTACTTTTTACACCAAAATGCGTCCATTCTCCCTTTTCTGTCCACACACTGTGTCTGCTTGTAAGTACTCTGTGTGCGTGCGCTGCCGAACATGCTCCACTGCTCGTAAAACCAGCAATAACGACTTTTTAGAGGCGGTATAGTACCGAATATGATTAGTATCTCGGTACTATACTAGTACAGCATACCGTACAACCCTTGGTGCAAATGTGAAAGGTAAACATCCTTTTGTAACAGTCAATGAAAAATGATGGATGCTAACTCCAATTTTGGCTTCTCGGCCATTTTTTTCCGGAACAATTTTCTGAGCCTTAATAATCCACAGGACTGTTGTTGCGTTCGTGGCAGAGACGACCAAATTAAATTGCAAGACGATTAAATCTTCCTCCCTGACTTCATTGAGTGGATGAACTTAGTTTCCTGGTGAAAGTGCACTTGTTCAAGGGCAGTGTCCCCCCCTAAAACCCCCCGCGCCCCCCATTCATTTAGCCTAATTTGCATAATGCTTGGCCGGTGGCTGCACGCCGGCCAAAAGGAGCCAACACTTCAAGCCAAGAGGATCAACGTGTGTTTATGTCGGACATGATGAGAGCTCGCCGAGTCTAAACGGAGACCTTTTTTTTTTTATTTTAGGAGAGGTGAAAGAAAGCAAGTGAAAGCCACACAGAACTAGGGCGGGGGGTCAGCAGCCCACGGCTCTTTAGCACCGCCCTGGTGGCTCCTTGGAGCTTTTTCAAAAATATATAAAAATGGAAAATACATCTGTTGTTTTGATAATGTTTCTGTAGGAGGACAAACATGACACAAACCTTCCTAATTGTCAGAAATCACACTGTTTGTATGAAACATACTTCACTGGTGAGAGTATTTGGCCAGCGCCGTTTTGTCCTACTAATTCCGGCTGTCCTTGAACTCACCGTAGTTTGTTTACATGTACAACTTTCTCCGACGCTGCCACAGATCATGATAGTATGCCATGATGTTTTTACATCATGATAGTATGCCACATCATTTTGTCCACCAAACGTTCTATACTGTGCGTGGATGCACAAAGGTGAGCTTTGTTGACGTGGTTGACCTGCGTGGAGTGCTAATAATCCATGCTAACATGCTATTTAGGCTAGCTGTGCGTACATATTGCATCATTATGTGCCCCGTTTGTAGCTATATTTGAGATAATTTAATTTCCTTCACTTATGTCATTTATTTATGACACATTATCTGTATGTCACATTGGCTGCATTTCTCATAGTTGTTTGTGTGCCATGTTGTTCCAGACCACAGCAAAATATTGTAATAAATCCATTAGACAAAGACGTTTCCTTGAACTTTGACACATAAATCTATACCTTTGGCCTTTCTAAGTCAGTCATTTCCAGGAGTTATCTCACCTTCTGAGACACTTACTTAATGTGTTGCCTTCATTTTAACACTTACATAATACTTTTAAAGTCATTTTGATAGTAGGCTATTATAGCTAAAATATACACTTACTTAGTGTGTTGCCTTCATTATAACACTTATATAGAACTTGTAAAGTAATTTTGATAGTAGGCTAATATAGACACTTACATCATGTGTTGTCTTCATTATAACACTTATATTAGACATTTAAAGTCATTTTGATAGTAGGCTAATATAGACACTTACATCATGTGTTTTCTTCATTATAACACTTATATTAGACATTTAAAGTCATTTTGATAGTAGGCTAATATAGACACTTACATCATGTGTTGTCTTCATTATAACACTCATATAAGACTTGTAAAGTCAATTTGATAGTAGGCTAATATAGACACTTACATCATGTGTTTTCTTCATTATAACACTTATATAAGACTTTTAAAGTCATTTTGATAGTAGGCTAATATAACTAATATAGACACTTACTTAATGTGTTGTCTTCATTATAACACTTATATAAGACTTTTAAAGTCATTTTGATAGTAGGCTAATATAACTAATATAGACATTTACTTAATGTGTTGCCTTCATTATAGCACTTATATCAGACCTTTAAAGTCATTTTTATAGTAGGCTAATTTAGACACGTACATCATGTGTTGTCTTCATTATAACACTTATATTAAACATTTAAAGTCATTTTGATAGTAGGCTAATATAGCTAATATAGACACTTACATCATGTGTTGCCTTCATTATAACACTCATATAAGACCTTTTAAATTCATTTTGATAGTAGGCTAATTTAGACACTTACATCATGTGTTGTCTTCATTATAACACTTATAAGACTTTTAAGTCATTTTGATAGTAGGCTAATACAACTAATATAGACACTTACTTAGTGTGTTGTTTTCATTATAACACTTATATAAGACCTTTAAAGTCATTTTGATAGTAGGCTAATTTAGACACATCATGTGTTGTCTTCATTATAACACTTATATAAGACTTTTAAAGTCATTTTGATAGTAGGCTAATATAACTAATATAGACACTTAATGTGTTGCCTTCATTATAACACTTATATAAGACTTTTAAAGTCATTTTCATAGTAGGCTAATTTAGCTAGTATAGACACTTACTTAATGTGTTGCCTTCATTATAACACTTACATAAGACTTTTAAAGTCATTTTGATAGGCTATTATAGCTAAAATAGACACTTACTTAATGTGTTGCCTTCCTTATAACACTTATATAGGACTTGTAAAGTAATTTTGATAGTAGGCTAATATAGACACTTACATCATGTGTTGTCTTCATTATAACACTCATGTAAGACTTTTAAAGTCGTTTTGATAGTAGGCTAATACAACTAATATAGTCACTTACTTAATGTGTTGTCTTCATTATAACACTTATATTAGACTTTTAAAGTCATTTTGATAGTAGGCTAATATAACTAATATAGACACTTACTTAATGTGTTGCCTTCATTATAACATTTATGTTAGACTTTTAAAGTAATTTTGATAGTAGGCTAATATAGCTAATATAGACACTTACATCATGTGTTGGCTTCATTATAACACTTATATAAGACTTTTAAAGTAATTTTGATAGTAGGCTAATATAGCTAATATAGACACTTACATCATGTGTTGGCTTCATTATAACACTTATATAAGACTTTTAAAGTTATTTTGATAGTAGGCTAATACAGACACTTAATGTGTTGGCTTCATTATAGCACTTATATAAGGCATTTTACTTTTCCAGACAGATTGTTTTGGTATTTTTGGTCCAATATGGCTCTTTCAACATGTTGGGTTGTCGACCCCTGGCCTAGCGATTCCTGGGGTGACGATTCCATTCAGAATCGACTCTCGATTCAACACGATTCTAACAATTTATTAATTTGGTATCATACTTATTATGACACTTGTTCAAAACATGTTAGAGAAGATCCTTCTAGTTAAATGGAGAGCGGCTAAAAATGCCAAATTGATTCTTAAAAAAAAAAAAAAAAAAAAATCGATCAATGTTGACTTAATCACAAATGTCTCAAAGGGCTGCACAAGCCTCAACGACAAAGAAAAGAAAAACTTGGCAAATATATTTTATTGTGTTAATACATTTTTTTAATTATTTGAAAATAAATAGATTTAGAATTGGGTCGAATTTGAATCGCCATTCGGATGTAAATTGATTTCATTGCATAACTTTACATTACATGTGTCAGGTTTGTCACTGACAGTTTAGTTATGTTTTGGTTTTTCCTCTGTCTTTGTTTTTATTTCCTGTCAGCGCTCTTATTTTGGTTCAGTTTCCTGCTTGTCTCCCACCAAAGTTGATGGTGGCGTCTGCAGGCCCACCGGAGTTGATTGTGGAGTTGATGGTGGCGTCTGCAGGCCCACCGGAGTTGATGGTGGCGTCTGCAGATCAAACAAAATAGAAGTCGTCGTCATGGACCCACAAGCTGCGAAAGAGACTCAATAACTCCACGGTGACGTTTTGGTGAATTTACTGAGTAATTTGTGGAACTGAAACAAAACAAAGAGAGTGCCGTTGTAAGTTAATAATACTAACACAGACACTCCTAAATGTATTATAATATTAGCTAATGGTAACGACGCTAGCATCATTACATTACCATAGCATGTACAAATATGCATAACAACATTCTTGGTTTTAGTTATATTGTAAAACTTACAAACGTTGCTTGGAGAACCCATATGAGTAGAAGACGGAACGGCACTTGTACTTCCGGTCGAAAGCTCAATTTAAACAGATGGTGCCATAACACAAACAATAACACAACCATTCAGTGGCGTTGCTTGTTTAAAAAAAATTAAATGAAAATATTTGCGTTACGGCTGTCAGTGAAGAAAATCCATAAATTAGCCGGACCGTTTTATAAGCCGCAGGGTACAAGGCGTAGGAAAAAAAAAGTCCCAGTATATAGTCAGGAGTTTATGGTTACTGTTTTTCATAGCTACCATTGTTCTCTATTTGACTCATTTCACTTGATCAAACTTTTTCTAACATTCCACATTTTAAAACAACAAAAGTATCGTCAAATTGGTACCAAGCTATTGTTTTGATACAATATGTATATATATATATATATATATTTTATTTTTTTTTGTAATAATCATTAACTTAGACTTTAATGGCAGCAACACATTGCAAAAAATGCATTTTTACCAATATGTTACATGGCCTTTCCTTTTAACAACACTCAGTAAAGGTTTGGGAACTGAGGAGACACATTTTTGAAGTGGAATTATTTCCCATTCTCGCTTGATGTACAGCTTAAGTTGTTCAACAGTCTCCCTTCTCATATTTTAGCCTTCATATTGCACCACACATTTTCAATGGGAGACAGGTCTGGACTACAGGCAGGCCAGTCTAGTACCCGCACTCTTTCACTATGAAGCCACGCTGTTGTAAGACAGGGCTTGGCATTGTTTTGCTGAAATAAGCAGGGGCGTCCATGACAACGTTGCTTTGATGGCAACATATGTTGCTCCAAAACCTGTATGTACCTTTCAGCATTAATGGTGCCTTCACAGATGTGTAAGTTACCCATGTCTTGGGCACTAATACACCCCCATACCATCACACATGCTGCCTTTTACACTTTGACCCTAGAACAATCCGGATGGTTCTTTTCCTCTTTGGTCCAGAAGACACGACGTCCACAGTTTCCAAAAACAATTTGAAATGTGGACTCGTCAGACCACAGAACACTTTTCCACTTTCGATCAGTCCATCTTAGATGAGCTCGGGCTCAGCGAAGCCTTTCTGGGTGTTGTTGATAAATGGCTTTGGCTTTGCATAGTAGAGTTTTAACTTGCACTTACAGATGACCAACTGTAGTTACTGACAGTGGTTTTCTGAAGTGTTCCTGAGCCCATGTGGTGATATCCTTTACACACTGATGTCACTTTTTGATGAAGTACCGCCTGAGGGATCCAAGGTGCGTAATATCATGGCTTACGTGCAGGGATTTCTACAGATTCTCTGAACCTTTTGATGATATTACGGAGCGTAGATGGTGAAATCCCTAAATTCCTTGCAATAGCTGGTTGAGAAATGTTGTTCTTAAACAATTTGCTCAGGCATTTGTTGACAAAGTGGTGACCCTCGCCCCGTCCTTGTTTGTGAACGACTGAGCATTTCATGGAAGCTGCTTTCATACCCAATCATGGCACCCACCTGTTCCCAATTAGCATGTTCACCTGTGGGATGTTCCAAATAAGTCTTTGATGAGCATTCCTCATTGCTCTGTCTTTTTGCCACTTGTGCCATCTTTTTTGGAAACATGTTGCAGGCATCAAATTCCAAATGAGCTAATATTTGCAAAAAATAACAAAGTTTTCCAGTGTGAACATGAAATATATTGTCTTTGCAGTCTATTCAATTGAATATAAGTTGAAAAGGATTTGCAAATCATTGTATTCTCTTTTTATTTACCATTTAGACAACGTGACAACTTCACTGCTTTTGGGGTTTGTACATTCAGTTCAATAGGAAGACAAATATTCCACAAAAGTCTATCATAAAACCCTTTAGGTCGACATTCACTTCAGCCATTGCTGCTTTGGTGCCTTTTCCATAAATTACTCTTTATTGTGCGTGATGACTTTACTTAGTCTTTTAAAAGGCTCTAAGCTTGGCCAGATTTGAGTTGACCCTTTTACAGGTGGAACAAACCAAACACAGTACCTATTGGAGGTGGAAGGTCACTTGCAGACTATCCAATGAGCCGAGTCCACACCTGTGTGTGCTCCCACACAACCCCAGGCTCTTTCGGCTCCTTTGGCCGTGTGATATTCAGGAGCAGAATAAGCTTGCAGAAGAAGCAGTTTCTCCGAGATCGTGCCCCCTCAATGCTGCATTCTTGGAAGAGGCTGCGAGCAGAAAAGAAAAAAAAGGAAAAACTAGAATCTGTTCATGCAGACTAGCAAAGCTGACTTCTGCCAAATGTGGAAATATACTTCCATAATAAAAAAAAAATAGGGATGTTCGTATCAGGGTTTGAAGCTGCCGATGCCGATACAGATCATCCACGAGTGAGATCGGCCGATACCAATCACATGTATTAACTATAAATATTTTAATGTATTAATGGCAAGTGCTACTGACAGTGGAACAATGTCAACACACTATTGTAACTAGTTCTTTATTACATATAATTGCCTGATCAAAACAAACTAGTACACAATAATTGAAAATCTAAAGTGAAAACTACAATTATTTTAAATTATTTTATTTTTGCTTTCTTGCATCTTGGGAATATCTCTCTAAAATTGTAAGCATTAAAAATAAATATACAAATACAAACCCCAAAAGCAGTGAAGTTGTCATGTTGTGTAAATGGTGAATAAAAAGAGAATACAATGATTTGCAAATCCTTTTCAACTTATATTCAATTGAATAAATGATAAATGATAAATGGGTTGTACTTGTATAGCGCTTTTCTACCTTCAAGGTACTCAAAGCGCTTTGACACTACTTCCACATTTACCCATTCACACCCATTCCCATGAATAGACTGCAAGGACAAGATATTTCATGTTCACACTTTTTGCAAGTAATCATGAACTTGAAATTTAGTGGCAGCAACACATTGCAAAAATGTTGTCAGAGGGGCATTTTTACCAGTGTGTTACATGGCCTTTCCTTTTAACAACACTCAGTAAAGTTTTGGGAACTGAGGAGACACATTTTTGAAGTGGAATTATTTCCCATTTTTGCTTGATTTACAGCTTAAGTTGTTCAACAGTCTCCCTTCACATATTTTAGCCTTCATATTGCACCACACACTACGAAGGCATGCTGCTGTAACACGTGGCTTGGCATCGTCTTGCTGAAATAAGCAGGGGCGTCCATGATAACGTTGCTTGGATGGCAACATATGTTGTTCCAAAACCTGTATGTACCTTTCAGCATTAATGGCGACTTCACAGATGTGTAAGTTACCCATGTCTTGGGCACTAATACACCCCCATACCATCACACATGCTGGCTTTTACACTTTGCGCCTAGAACAGTCCGGATGTTTTTTTTTTCCTCTTTGGTCCGGAGGACACGACGTCCACAGTTTCCAAAAACAATTTGAAATGTGGACTCGTCAAACCACAGAACACTTTTCCATTTTGTATCAGTCCATCTTAGGTGAACTCGGGGCCCAGCGAAGCGTTTCTGGGTGTTGTTGATAAATGGCTTTGGCTTTGCATAGTAGAGTTTTAACTTGCACTTACAAATGTAGTGACCAACTGTAAATGATAAATGGGTTATACTTGTATAGCGCTTTCCTACCTTTTTAAGGAACTCAAAGCGCTTTGACACTATTTCCACATTCACACATTCACACACTGATGGCGGGAGCTGCTATGCAAGGCGCTAACTAAGACCCATCAGGAGCAAGGGTGAAGTGTCTTGCTCAAGGACACAACGGACGTGACGAGAACCAGGAACCCTCAGCTTGCTGGCACGGCCACTCGCCCAACTTCGCCCCCCCCCCCCCCCCCCCGCTGTCTGTTTTTCTAACTGTAGTTACTGACAGTGGTTTTCTGAGCCCATGTGGTGATATCCTTTACACACTGATGTCACTTTTTGATTAAATACCGCCTGAAGGATCCAAGGTGCGTAATATTATGGCTTACGTGCAGTGATTTCTCCAGATTCTCTGAACCTTTTGATGACATTACGGAGCGTAGATGGTGAAATCCCTAAATTCCTTGCAATAGCTGGTTGAGAAAGGTTGTTATTAAACAATTTGCTCAGGCATTTGTTGACAAAGTGGTGTCCCTCGCCCCGTCCTTGTTTATGAATGACGTTTAAGGTAACTGTTCTACCCCTCAAAAGTTTTGACCGCATTAATCGGACTGACTTGAAATTTCTCACACAGCTACATCAACCCACTTGTACTACAGGGTGTAATGAACGCAAATCTTGGCACACACTTTTAGGGGACTGTCAGACACACCTGTGTCACATTTGAGCAAAATTGGTGGGGAAAAAAACGGCGGCGTTTCTGGGTGTTGTTGATAAATGGCTTTCACTTTTGCATAGCAGAGTTTTTACTTGCGCTTACAGATGTAGTGACCAACTGTAGTTACTGACAGTCGTTTTCTGAAGTGTTCATGAGCCCATGTGGTGATATCCTTTACACACTGATGTCGCTTTTTGATGCAGTACCGCCTGAGGGATCGAAGGACACGGGCATTCAATGTTGGTTTTCGGCCTTTCTCCAGAATCTCTGAACTTTTTGGGGATATTACGAACCGTAGATGGTGAAACTCCTTGCAATCGCTCTTTGAGAAATGTTGTTCTTAAACAATTTGCTCAGGCATTTGTTGACAAAGTGGTGACCCTCGCCCCGTCCTTGTTTGTGAATGACTGAGCAGTTCATGGAAGCTGCCTTTATACCCAATCATGGCACCCACCTGTTCCCAATTAGCTTGTTCACCTGTGGGATGATCCAAATAAGTGTTTGATGAGCATTCCTCAACTTTATCAGTATTTATCGCCACCTTTCCCAACTTCTTTGTCACGTGTTGCTGGCATCAAATTCTAAAGTTAATGATTATTTGCTCAAAAAAAAAAATGTTTATCAGTTTGAACATCAAATATGTTGTCTTTGTAGCATATTCAACTGAATATGGGTTGAAAATGATTTGCAAATCATTGTATTCCGTTTATATTTACATCTAACACAATTTCCTAAATCATACGGAAACGGGGTTTGTATATATGTATGTATATATATATATATATATATATATATATATATATATATATGTGTGTGTGTGTATATATATATATATGTATATATGTATGTATGTATATATATATATATATATATATATATATACATATATATGTATATATATATATATATATATATATACGTATATATATATATATATATATACGCATATGTATATATATATATATATGTATATATATGTATATACATATATATGTATATATGTATATATATATATATATATATATATATATATAAATATAATTATATATATTTCTATATATATATATATATATATATATTTATATATATATATATATATATATATGTATATATATATATATATATATATATGTGTATATATATATATATATGTATATATGTATATATATATGTATATATATATATATGTATATACGTATATATATATATATATATATATATATATATATATATATATATATATATATATATATATATATATATATATATATATATATATATGTATAATTTTCAATTTCTATCAAGCCTTTGTTTCCCATCACGCCCCAAAGGGTCCTACAAACAGTCCTAATGAATGATTCCTGGTCATCCGGTGAGTTGCGATGGGCTTGAGTGTCACGTCCGCCCCGCGGGCGTCACGGCGGAGACCGCGCGGGCTGACCTCGCGTCGGCAGCGACGGGCCTGATTTGTAGCATATGACAACAAACACGGTCACGCCACGTGGTTCGTCAGGGAGGCTGAAGGCGTGGATGACGGGAGGACGTGGCTGCTTCAACGCTCCCACGAAATATATCGTCACGTGTTCGCCTGGTCTTGCGTCCGGTAGGTTTGGGATGTAAATGAAAGCATGGCGCTGCAGCGTCCGCATGGCTGTGTTCCACCTTCCCACTACTCCTCTCTTCTACGTGCCAGACAAACATGGAGAGATGCTGACAGCCAGGAAGAAACTCTAAAGCTCCGGTTTAGAGGACTAATGATCGAAATGAAGCTCTTACAAGTTTGAAGGAGCTTTATTAGTCTGTTTGGTGAGCTGTTGTGCCAATGATGCTTTTTTACAAGGTTTTAATACTATTGTCATGTCGTGATAACGCATTCTACAAAACCCCAAAAGCAGTGAAGTTGTCACGTTGTGTAAATGGCAAATAAAAAGAGAACACAACAAATCCTTTTCAACTTATATTCAATTGAATAGACTGCAAAGACAAGATACTTAATGTTCAAACTGGTAAACGTTGTTATCTTTTGCAAATATTAGCTCATTTGGATTTTTATGCCTGCAACATGTTTCAAAAAAGTTGGCACAAGTGGCACAAAAGACTGAGAAAGTTGAGGAATGCTTCATCAAAGACTTATTTGGAACATCCCACAGGTGAACGGGCTAATTGGGAACAGGTGGGTGCCATAATTGGGTATACAAGCAGCTTCCATGAAATGCTCAGTCATTCACAAACAAGGACGGGGCGAGGGTCACCACTTTGTCAACAAATGCCTGAGCAAATTGGTTAAGAACAACATTTCTCAACCAGCTATTGCAAGGAATTTAGGGATTTCACCATCTACGCTTCGTAATATCATCAAAAGGTTCAGAGAATCTGGAGAAAGGCCGAAAACCAACATTGAATGCCAGTGACGTTGGATGCCTCAGGCATCAAAAAGCCACATCAGTGTGTAAAGGATATCGCCACATGGGCTCAGGAACACTTCAGAAAACCACTGTCAGTCACTACATCTGTAAGTGCAAGTTAAAACTCTACTTGGGGACGGCGTGGCGAAGTTGGTAGAGTGGCCGTGCCAGCAATCAGAGGGTTGCTGGTTACTGGGGTTCAATCCCCACCTTCTACCATCCGAGTCACGTCCGTTGTGTCCTTGGGCAAGACACTTCACCCCTTGCTCCTGATGGCTGCTGGTTAGCGCCTTGCATGGCAGCTCCCGCCATCAGTGTGTGAATGTGTGTGTGAATGGGTGAATGTGGAAATACTGTCAAAGCGCTTTGAGTACCTTGAAGGTAGAAAAGTGCTATACAAGTATAACCCATTTATCATTTATTTACTATGCAAAGCCAAAGCCATTTATCAACAACACCCAGAAACGCCGCCGGCTTCGCTGGGCCCGAGCTCATCTAAGATGGACTGATGTAGGGCTGCAGCTAACGATTATTTTTCTATCGATTAATCCATGGATTATTTTTTCGATTAATCGGTTAATCTATAGATTATTTTTTCGATTAATCTATAGATTATTTTTCCTTTTACCGATTATTTTTTTTATTTAAAATGAAGAGGAAAAAATAAATGTAGGCCAGTTTTTTCAAAAGGCATGGCTTTTATTTACAAAAAAAAAAGGTATGGCCACTCAGTCAACATTGACAACAACATGACAAAATATTCTGTAACAATGTAAACATTTAAAACTTTTAACATTTAACAAAATTAAAAGTAGCTTATTTGCTTTTTAATGTGCAAATATAAAAGTAAACATCCAGTGCAAATCTTAATATACTGCAATAGTATAAGCATTTCAAAAGTAAAAGTATTGTTTATTTTGCTTTAAAATGTGCAAAAATAAAGATAAACATCCAATACAAAAAAGTGCAAACGGAAATATTCTGTAACAACAGTGTAAACATTTCAACAAAAGTAGAAGTATTGCTTATTTGCTAAAATGTGCAAAAATAAAGATAAACATCCAATACAAAAAAGTGTACAGTGTAAACATTTCAACAAAAGTAAAAGTATTGCTTATTTTGCTTAATAACACAACAATGATAGTATGATTAAAGTGAAAGTTAATTGTTTGTTTGTACATAGTATATGTAACTGTTAATGTTGTAAAAGGTATTTGCACAACTAATTAACGTTAGCGTTTGTGACACATCTTGTACCGTGGGGTTCTTTCAGGACCGACAGACTGAACGCCAGACGGCTTTGCCAGGTTTACAATCTTTTAATTTTACACAAAGTCTTTTCTCTTCCAACTCTTTTCTCTTTCTTTCCTCGCTTTTCAGCTCCTCTTCCTCGCCCGCTCGTCGTCCTCTGTCTCTGGCTCTACTCTATGGCGTCACATTAGTGCCAAAAATCCGAGCGCATAAAAACTGTTATCGCGCGCTAATTCTCCACTTCATGCGCACGCGCGACACCATTTTGCGCTCGCGTGGTGCCTTTTTGCGCGCGCGCGATGCCTTTCTGTGCGCGCGCGGTGCCTTTTTGCGCGCGCGCGACGCCTTTCTGCGCGCTCTCTGTGTACTCCTGGCATCTCTCCTCGCGCTGTCATGTTTCTTTTTGGCACTTTGGGGGCGGGTATGCTTAGACGGCCCCTCCTTTCTGATTGGCTGTGAGCATTTTTCATATGACCAATCATTCTCCAGTGTAGCAACGTTGTAGCCATCTTACCTCGGACATCTAGCCTCAATCATTACATTGATGTCTATGGTACATGTACTAATTACATTACCATAACTTGCTCGATTTTCGACCAATTTACAAACGGTTTGCCTTGTTACAAATCTTATTACATGTAGATATGACATAGGATGCTGTACCTGTTGAAATTACCTCTTTCGCTTTAAAAACAAAAAGACTTAATTGTGCAACATAGTTGTGTAGGGTCAGTGTTAGTCAGTTCTCTGATTATTTTAAACTGTTTCAGAATACATTATTAAAAGCTATTTGTAAAATTTTAAAAACAAAATTCAAAGATTATTTCATTAATTTTATGGCTGAATCAAAAGAAATTCCATAAATTAGAAAACAAATGTTCAAGAAGAAGTGAAAATATAAAATAATGTTATTGCTGGTGGACCAGTTCTGGCTGAAAGATGTGATTATGGTGTTTGTTGTCTTATTATTTATTTGGGTCACATTTTGTATTACCCTGTATTGTGTTTATGTGGTATGAAATAACCTTCATCAGCGCGCGACATTTTTTTATCCACTTCTTCCTCCGTAAATCTTGATACATATTGACGATGACCCGCCCTGCTATACTTCTGATTGGCTCTGAGCATTTTTCAGCATTTTTCGCCTGACCAATCAGAAAGAAGGGGCCGTCTAAGCATACCCGCCCCCAAAGTGCCAAAAAGAAACATGACAGCGCGAGGAGAGATGCCAGGAGTACACAGAGAGCGCGCAGAAAGGCGTCGCGCGCACGAAGTGGAGAATCAGCGCGCGATAACAGTTTTTATGCGCTCGGATTTTTGGCACTAATGTGATGCCATACTCCTCCTCTCTCGCTCCACGTCAGCTTCACTTTGGCTCCTTCCAGTCTCTCTTCCCTCTCTCTCTGCTGCTCCGCTTTTCTTCAGCGAGAGGAGATTGGATGATCGTGCCCAGGTGCGCGGATCGCGCACCTGGGCACGATTGCAGCGTCGCTCCCGGCGCGCCCCGCCTCGCCGCTCGCACGCCGGCCCCGCCTCTCCACAGCGTTAAAGAGGAGCGCGTCTTTGTAAAACACTGAACAGGCACGCCAAACGCGCCTCTCAGAGCGAAACAGTGTTTTAGTTTATGAATTTACAACGCAGATATAAATGACACATCCATGTTTTTGTGTAATGATGACAACGTATACTCACGCGGACGATTGACTAGTTGATGGTGATGGCAAGAACGCTGTCGGGTGTTTTCTTTTCAAATGTTCGTTCATAGCCGTTGTGCTGCTATAATAGGCCATTTCCGCTCGACACAGTGTGCATACAACAACATTATTAGGCCGTTTATTGAAATACTCCCACACTTTTGACGACTTTTGGCGTGCTTTTTTCTCCTCGCTAGCATCGTCTGCTTTGCGCTCCGCCATGACAGTAGTGTGACGTAAATATGCGACGCGGCGACGCACAAAAACGGCGTCGACGTATTTACGTAACCGATGACGTCGACTATGTCGACGCGTCGTTTCAGCCTTAGACTGATGCAAAGTGTAAAAGTGTTCTGGGGTCTGAAGAGTCCACATTTCAATTTGTTTTTGGAAACTGTTGACATGGTGTCCTCCGGAACAAAGAGGAAAAGAACCATCCGGATTGTTCTTGGGTCAAAGTGTAAAAGGCAGCATGTGTGATGGTATGGGGGTGTATTAGTGGCCAAGGCATGGGTAACTTACACATCTGTGAAGGCACCATTAATGCTGAAAGGTACATACAGCTTTTGGAGCAACATATGTTGCCATCCAAGCAACGTTATCATGGACGCCCCTGCTTATTTCAGCAAGACAATGCCAAGCCACGTGTTACAACAGCATGGCTTTGTAGTAAAAGAGTGCGGGTACTAGAGGGTGAGGGTTAGGGTTAACCCAAATCATTGTATTTAGTTTTTATTTACAATTTACACAACGTGTAAGTTTATTTGCCGTAATGAAGGTGACTATTATTAGTTCAGTGGAGTGGCTCCACACTGTGTATGGAAACACATCATTAGCTGCACGCCGCTTGTTCGCCAGAAAAAAATCGACGTTGGTGATCAATTTTAAATTGCAATGATCGATTATGCACCTTTTTGCTAAAATTGGCAGACAATCGAAGGTTGATCGATCACCACATCCCTTGTTAATATTATTTGAATGAAGATTATTGTGATTGATAACCACACTTTGATAGAGTTGTCCGATACCAATATTTTGGTACAGGTACCAAAAATGAATTTTGATACTTTACAATACTTTTTGATACTTTTCAAATTTTAAAAATATAAATATAAATTAAAGCTGCAAGCAGTGATGGACAGGACCGACTTTGAGGGCTCATAAAATCCAAACCGGAGCAGTAATTAAAATTCTTTCATCAACTTTTAATCAGAAGGGTTCAATCTCTCTCCTGTGCTAATTTGAAGTCGACACGACAAACGCGCTCAAAGGAGATAATGTTTGAAAGAAGGTGACTGTTTTTACACAACTTTTGTTTTGAAGGGGTAATTGCAAACTTCCTGTTGATTTTTGCTGGGGGTTGTCAGTGTATGAAATATAGGTCTATGTGAGACCTACATAGAGGTTTTTGTTTCATGTCTCTACGACATTCGTACTGGGAGTAACAGGCAGTACGAACGGTACCAAAATGTATTTCGTTACTTTTCTAAATAAAGGGGACAACAAAAAATGTCTTTTTTGTAACAAAAAATGTTAGGGTACATGAATCATATGTTTATTATTGTAATTTAGTCCTTAAATAAAATAGTGAACATACTAGAAAATGCAATTCACATTAGTTCTCGCAGCTTGCTGCGTCCTTCATCGACCCACGAGCCGAGTGATCCATCGCTGAGAGTTGTCTCAGTTTTTTTTTTGCTTTGTCTGTTGCCACAACCTCCGGCCCCAAATAAAGGTATAACACTTTAAACAAAATGTGAAACTTTTTTCAAGAAAATCATGCGTTAAGAAGTTTGGAGCTCTGTAGCAACTGACTGTGCAGAAAGTCTTTGCACTATATATACATACATACATACACATATATGTATATGTGTGTGTATGTATGTATGTATATATGTTTATATGTGTATACAAACCCTGTTTCCATATGAGTTGGGAAATTGTGTTAGATGTAAATATAAACGGAATACAATGATTTGCAAATCCTTTTCAACCCATATTCAATTGAATGCACTACAAAGACAACATATTTGATGTTCAAACTCATAATTTTTTTATTTTTTTTTGCAAATAATAACTAGCTTAAAATTTCATGGCTGCAACACGTGCCAAAGTAGTTGGGAAAGGGCATGTTCACCACTGTGTTACATCACCTTTTCTTTTAACAATACTCAATAAACGATTGGGAACTGAGGAAACTAATTGTTGAAGCTTTGAAAGTGGAATTCTTTCCCATTCTTGTTTTATGTAGAGCTTCAGTCGTTCAACAGTCCGGGGTCTCCGCTGTCGTATTTTACGCTTCATAATGCGCCACACATTTTCCATGGGAGACAGGTCTGGACTGCAGGCGGGCCAGGAAAGTACCCACACTCTCTTTTTACGAAGCCACGCTGTTTTAACACGTGCTGAATGTGGCTTGGCATTGTCTTGCTGAAATAAGCAGGGGCGTCCATGAAAAAGATGGCGCTTAGATGGCAGCATATGTTGTTCCAAAACCTGTATGTACCTTTCAGCATTAATGGTGCCTTCACAGATGTGTAAGTTACCCATGCCTTGGGCACTAATGCACCCCCATACCATCACACATGCTGCCTTTTGAACTTTGCGTCGATAACAGTCTGGATGGTTCGCTTCCCCGTTGGTCCGGATGACACGATGTCGAATATTTCCAAAAACAATTTGAAATGTGGACTCGTCAGACCACAGAACACTTTTCCACTTTGCATGAGTCCATCTTAGATGATCTCGGGCCCAGAGAAGCCGGTGGCGTTTCTGGATGTTGTTGATAAATGGCTTTTGCTTTGCATAGTAGAGCTTTAACTTGCACTAACAGATGTAGCGACCAACTGTATTTAGTGACAGTGGTTTTATGAAGTGTTCCTGAGCCCATGTGGTGATATCTTTTAGAGATTGATGTCGGTTTTTGATACAGTGCCGTCTGAGGGATCGAAGGTCACGGTCATTCGATGTTGGTTTCCGGCCATGCCGCTTATGTGGAGTGATTTCTCCAGATTCTCTGAATGATATTATGGAGCGTAGATGTTGAAATCCCTACATTTCTTGCAATTGCACTTTGAGAAACGTTGTTCTTAAACTGTTTGACTATTTGCTCACGCAGTTTTGGACAAAGGGGTGTACCTCGCCCCATCCTTTCTTGTGAAAGACTGAGCATTTTTTGGGAAGCTGTTTTTATACGCAATCATGGCACCCACCTGTTCCCAATTTGCCTGTTCACCTGTGGGATGTTCCAAATAAGTGTTTGATGAGCATTCCTCAACTTTATCAGTATTTATTGCCACCTTTCCCAACTTCTTTGTCACGTGTTGTTGGCATCAAATTCTAAAGTTAATGATTATTTGCAAAAAAAAAATGTTTATCAGTTTGAACATCAAATATGTTGTCTTTGTAGCATATTCAACTGAATATGGGTTGAAAATGATTTGCAAATCATTGTATTCAGTTTATATTTACATCTAACACAATTTCCCAACTCATATGGTAACGGGGTTTGTACATACATACACATATATGTGTATGTATGTATGTATATATGTAGGTACAATGTGTCAGGTACCAAGTATGTATGTGTATGTATGTATGTATGTATGTATATACACACATACTGTGTGTATATATATATATATATATATATATATGTATATATGTATATATGTATATATATATACGTGTATATATATATATATATATATATATATATATATATATATATATATATATATATATATATATATATATATATATATATATGTATATATATATATATATATATATATGTATATATAATGGGGAAAAAGCATTTTTAGACGATAGGATTTGCCTGAGCAGCTAGAAGACACCGAAGGTAACAAGTGGTAGAAAATGTATTAAAAAAGACAAATTAGAAAAAATAATAATACTTTTTTTTTTTTCAAAATTTGGGACTTTGGGGACCCCTGGTCTATGTATTGGATTATGTATTTTGTTTGTAAACTGTACAAAAGAAAATCTTTAGATTGTACTTTATACAACTGGCAGCTCAGTTGCGACAATTTTACCGTAATATTTGCATTGACTTTTTTTTTTACAGCATATATAATAAATGAATAAATGGAATTAAATTAAATGGCATGGAAAACGGTACCGATATTTTTTTTTAGCGGAAAAATTCATGCAGGTTTTTTTATACTGTAAAATCTATGCTTGTTGTGTTTCTATAGTGTATTATTACTCTATATTGAATAGTGGTACACAATTATTGCATGAACAATTTGTTGGATTAAAATCATACGTCAAGCAGATATTTAGTATTTATCTTTACTTAAACAAAAACATTGATTTGAAATGTATGATATAATATTTTATTTTTATTATTAGAGATGTTTAAAGTGTATCCATCCATCCATTTTCTACCGCTTGTCCCTAAATATATGTAATTGCACATTTATTTTTGTAAGACATTTATTAAAAAAAGATAAGGTACTTTATTTACATATTATTTACACGCTTTGGGGGGCCACACAAATGAATGTGGCGGGCCAGATCTGGCCCCCGGGCCTTGAGTTTGACACCTGTGAGGTAGACCAACTGTGATTGATGACATTGTTGTTGTTTACAATATATTTGATCTTCCGTCTAATATGTTGTCCTCATTTCATTTCGTGTTTTCGCCAGGAAAGTGACAGTTTGTGGTGGGACGCCTTCGCTAGCGAGTTCTTCGAGGAGGACGCTACGCTAACGCTGTCCTTCTGCCTAGAAGATGGACCAAAGAGATACAGTAAGAAATCACCTGTCAGCTGTCAATCAAGTCCTTCACTGAACACACTTTCAGGCCTGGGCTGGTGACAAGAAATACAAATGTTTTGTATCATAAAAATGCTACAATTTAGCTAGCTTAACTAGCTATTCTGCTCTTAGCTATCCTCGCCTTGACATGGTAACTAAGGTCAATCAGTTGTACTTGTATTGTTTCTACCTTCAAGGTACGCAAAGTGCTTTGACACTATTTCTGCATTCACCCGTTCACACACTGATGGCGGAAGCCTGGGGTCAAACCAGGAACCCTCGGGTTGCATGGCCGCTCTACCAACCAATCTTTGTTTCCTTTGTTTTAAGTCAAGAAAATAATCCCGATATTTTATGTTAGTTTAACAGAAAAAGTTTCCATGTAAAACAATGTCTATGGAGGAGCTAATCTGAGAAGTTAAATATGTTCATATGCTGTTAATATTCAGTGTTTTATCGTTCATAGTTAATATTGTAAATCCCACTTTCTTTATTTCCATGTGCATTTTAGGTGTACCATTCAGTAAAAAACTGTAAAAAAAAAAAAAAATCCGTTTTGCTAGCTTGCTTTGCTAGCATTTTCGAAACATGTCTCAGCTAACATTAGCATACATGATGTGGGGGGCCACAATAATATGAAATGCCATCCATCCATAATAATAATAACAATAATAGATTTCATTGAGTAAACAACCTCAAAGTGCTACACATAAAAATAAAAACATAATAAAAAAAATTAATAAAATAAAAACTAGAACAGCCTAATACAGGCTTGGGCAATTATTTTGACTCGGGGGCCACATTTCGAGAAAAAAAATGTGTCTGGGGGCCGGTATATCTATTTTTAGAAACACTGATACAAAACCTCACAATAATGTCTGATTAAATGCTAAAAACGTTACGACAGACCGCCTTAAAAAATGTAATGGAATTTTACATTTTTCTATGAACGATAAAACACTGAATATTGACAAAATATGAATGGCACACTCCCTTTCGATCGACATATTTTACAATCAAGAGAAACACAACAAAAATGCAACAAACAGTGAAATATGAACGCGAAGGGTACAAAATAAACCCACCTACAATCTGATACATCTGATATTTGCTGAATTTCCCCCAGGGATCAATAAAGTACTTTCTATTCTATTCTATTCTATTCTATTCTATTCTATTCTATATATCACTAAGCCTTAGAACTTTGTTGTGAAAATCTCCTTCTGCGTCTGTGGAAACGCATCCCGCCCACAATGCTTGGTGCCTCGTCTGAGCTGCTGTGATGTAGATGACCATAGTAACTAATTAGATTACCATAGTAACTAATTAGATTACCATAGTAATTGGTATATCATCCATAAGTGCAGATTCCAACCATTGAAATACTTTGTATAGTTGAAGACTTACGGTCATTAGAAAAGATGAGTGCACATCATAATGGCAGCTACACCTTCCATCTTAAAGATCTAAAAAAATTATTTGGGAATGTCTGGTGGGCCAGATTGAAAAGCTCAACGGGCCGCATGTGGCCCCCGGGCCTTAATTTGCCCAGGTCTGGCCTAATAGCTAGAACTAGTATGCATATATCTAAAAAAAAAAGAGACTTTTTTAAAAAGAAGGGCTTTTAAGCCTTTTTTTAAAAGCATCCACAGTCTGTGGTGCCCTCAGTTGGTCAGGGAGAGCGTTCCACAGACTGGGAGCAGCGGAGCAGAAAGCCCGGTCTCCCATTGTTCGTAGCTTTGTCCTCGGAGGTTGGAGGAGGTTAGCCTGTCCGGAGCGGAGGTGTCTTGTGGAGGATTTGGGGGTGAGTAGTTCTTTGAGGTAGAGGGGGGCATTTCCATGGAGGCACTGGTGGGTTAGTAGGGAGACTTTGTATTCCATCCTGAGTGGAACAGGAAGCCAGTGGAGGGATTTGAGAATTGGTGTGATATGGTCATATTTCCACACTCTCATCATGATCCTAGCAGCACTATTCTGTAAGTACTGCAGCTTCTGGATGTTCTTGCTGGGGATCCCGACAAGAAGTGCGTTGCAGTAGTCTAGCCTGGAGGAGACAAAGGCGTGGACTAGCCTCTCGGTATCAGAGAGAGTGAGTGAGGGGCGGAGTTTAGCAATGTTCCTGAGGTGGTGGAAGGAGGTCTTGCACGGTTGTTTTATTTGAGCCTCAAAGGTCAAGTGAGGGTCCATTCTTAACACTGTCAGGTTCAAACACTGATGACATCTATTAATCAGACAAGAAGCAAGGAATCATGCAGACACAGAATTCAATTTAGCTCATGTGGAGAACGCATGGAGCTGCACCCTTAGTCCCAGTCTCGCCCTATGCTCTAAGGTTCAGCTCCTGCGTCCCTCTATTTATTCAGGAGTTCCACAGTCAACAACACTAAGGCCGCCTCTAAAAGGAGTGGTCACATATATTATGCAAAGCAGGTCCAGGACGCACAGTACGTGACGGAATGGGCTGGAGGCCTTGCGATTTCGCTTTGTCCCCTCTTCGTCTGCATGTTGTCATCTTATCTTCGTTGAGGTCCTTGAAGTCTCTGCTTCGTCTGCGTGCTGTCATCTTATCTTCGTTGAGGTCATTGAAGTCCTTGGCTGTTAGCGGGCTAAAACAATGATAACATCTGTGGCTGAGGCCACCCCTCAGACAAGAAGTTTTGTCCTTGCATAGATTAGAAAAGTCTAACTTGAGCACAATGGCTAATAACTAAAGCCACTGACTTTAGGCATACTAAAGTTAGTGTGATAATATATACATAATTATTCTAACAAACACCCAGATTAGTGACTGAGGATGAGAGGTGAATGTCGTGGCCGGAGAAGGTGATGCTGGTGATGGTGTATGACTGAGTCTGATGTGGGGTGCCGACTTGAATGGCTTTGGTTTTGGAGCTGTTCAGTTGAAAAAAATTGTGTTTCATCCACGCCTTGGATGGATGGTACGCCATGCCATCCATTTTCTTCCGCTCATCCGAGGTCTGGTCGCGGGGAAGCCCAGACTTCCCTCTCCCCAGCCACTTGGTCCCCAGGCCAGCCGGGAGACATAGTCTTCCCAACGTGTCCTCCTACCGGTCGGACGTACCCGAAACACCTCCCTAGGGAGGCGTTCGGGTGGCATCCTGACCAGATGCCCGAACCACCTCATCTGGCTCCTCTCCATGTGGAGGAGCAACGGCTTTACTCTGAGTTCCTCCCGGATGGCAGAGCTTCTCACCCTATCTCTAAGGGAGAGCCCCGCCACCCGGCGGAGGAAACTCATTTCAGCCGCTTGGACCTGTGATCTTGTCCTTTCGGTCATGACCCAAAGCTCATGACCATAGGTGAGGATGGGAACGTAGATCGACCGGTACATTGAGAGCTTTGCCTTCCGGCTCAGCTCCTTCTTCACCACAACGGATCGATACAGCGTCCGCATGACTGAAGGCGCTGCACCGATCCGCCTGTCGATCTCACGATCCACTCTTCCCTCACTCGTGAACAAGACTCCGAGGTACTTGAACTCCTCCACTTGGGGCAGGGTCTCCTCCCCAACCCGGAGATGGCACTCCACCCTGATACGGGCGAGAACCATGGACTCGGACTTGGAGGTGCTGATTCTCAACCCAGTCGCTTCACACTCGGCTGCGAACCGATCCAGTGAGAGCTGAAGATGCTGGCCAGATGAAGCCATCAGGACCACATCATCTGCAAAAAGCAGATACTTAATCCTGCAGCCACCAAACCAGAGCCCCTCGACGCCTTGACTGCGCCTAGAAATTCTGTCCATAAAAGATATGAACAGAATCGGCGACAAAGGGCAGCCTTGGCGGAGTCCAACCCTCACTGGAAACGTGTTCGACTTACCGCCGGCGATACGGACCAAGCTCTGACACTGATAATACAGGGAGTGGACCGCCACTATCAGACATTCCGATACCCCATACTCTCTGAGCACTCCCCACAGGACTTCCCGGGGTACACGGTCCAATGCCTTCAAGTCCACAAAGCACATGTAGACTGGTTGGGCAAACTCCCATGCACCCTCAAGGACCCTGCCGAGAGTATAGAGCTGGTCCACAGTTCCACGACCAGGACGGAAAATTAAATATGAAATATAATGTGAAATGGCAAACCACATTTAATTTTATGTGGCGGACCACATAAAACGATGAAACGGGCCACTTTAAAAGTATGGAGTGGTAAAATGATGTAGTGGACCACAATAAAATCAAGTGGCGGGCCAAAATAAAATGAAGTGGTGAGCCACGTTTGAATGACGTGGGAATGACATTTGAATGAAACTGCAGGCCACATAAAATGAAGTGACGGGCCAATTTAGAATTATGTGGTGTGCCATAATACAATTATGGGACAGGCTATATTAAAATCATTCTATTGTGGGGGGCCGTAATATTATGAAATGGCAAATCACATTTAATGATGTGGCAGACCAAATAAAACAATGAAACGGGCCACTTTAAAACTATGGAGTGGTAAAATGATGTAGTGGTCCACAATAAAATCAGGTGGCGGGCCAAAGTAAAATGAAATGGTGGGCCACAGGCTATATTAAATTGATGTGGCAGGCCACAAAAGAATGATGTGGGGGGCAGTGATAATATGAAATGACAAACCACTTATAAAACGATGAGACGGGCCACATTACAACTATGGAATGGGTAAAATGATATAGTGGGCCACAATAAAATCTAGTGGTGGTCTACAGTAAAATGAAGTGGCGGGCCATGTTTGAATGATGTGGGGACAACATTTGAATGAAGCCGCAGGCCACATAAAATGAAGTAGCGGGCCATTTTAGATTTATGTGGTGTGCCATAATACAATTATGGGACAGGCTATATTAAATTTATGTGACGGGCCACAATAGAATGACATGGGGGGGCCGTAATAATAGGAAATGACAAACCACATTTAATGATGTGGCATGTCACACATAAAATATACATGTAGACTGCAATATGATGGCAGTCACACATAAGAGATACGCGTAGCCTGCAATATGATGGCAGTCACACATAAGAGATACGTGTAGACTGCAATATGATGGCAGTCACACATAAGAGATACGCATAGGCTGCAATATGATGGCAGTCACACATAAGAAATACGTGTAGACTGCAATATGATGGCAGTCACACATAATAGATACGTGTAGACTGCAATATGAGGGCAGTCACACATAAGAGATACGTGTAGCCTGCAATATGATGGCAGTCACACATAAGATGCAATATGATGGCAGTCACACATAAGAGATACGCGCAGCCTGCAATATGATGGCAGTCACACATAAGAAATATGTGTAGACTGCAATATGATGGCAGTCACACATAAGAGGTACGTGTAGACTGCAATATGATGGCAGTCACACATAAGAGATACGTGTCGACTGCAATATGATGGCAGTCACACACAAGAGATACGTGTAGACTGCAATATGATGGCAGTCACACAAAAGAGATACGTGTAGACTGCAATATGATGGCAGTCACACATAAGAGATATGTGTAGACTGCAATATGATGGCAGACACACATAAATGGGTTAAATAAATGGGTTATACTTGTATAGCGCTTTTCTACCTTCAAGGTACTCAAAGCGCTTTGACACTATTTCCACATTTACCCATTCACACACACATTCACACACTGATGGAGGGAGCTGCCATGCAAGGCGCTAACCAGCACCCATCAGGAGCAAGGGTGAAGTGTCTTGCTCAGGACACAACGGACATGACGAGGTTGGTACTAGGTGGGGATTGAACCAGGGACCCTCGGGTCACGCACGGCCATTCTTCCACTGCGCCACGCCGTCCCATAAGAAATACGTGTAGACTGCAATATGATGGCAGTCACACATAAGAGATACGTGTAGACTGCAATATGATGGCAGTCACACACAAGAGATACGTGTAGACTGCAATATGATGGCAGTCACACATAAGAGATACGTGTAGACTGCAATATGACGGCAGTCACACATAAGAGATACGCGTAGCCTGCAATATGATGGCAGTCACACATAAGAGATATGTGTAGACTGCAATATGATGGCAGACACACATAAGAAATACGTGTAGACTGCAATATGATGGCAGTCACACATAAGAGATACGTGTAGACTGCAATATGATGGCAGTCACACACAAGAGATACGTGTAGACTGCAATATGATGGCAGTCACACATAAGAGATACGTGTAGACTGCAATATGACGGCAGTCACACATAAGAGATACATGTAGACTGCCATATGATAGCAGTCACACATAAGAGATACGTGTCGACTGCAATATGATGGCAGTCACACATAAGAGATACGTGTAGACTGCAATATGATGGCAGTCACACACAAAAGATACGTGTAGACTGCAAAATGATGGCAGTCACACATAAGACATACGTGTAGACTGCAATATGATGGCAGTCACACACAAGAGCTACGTGTAGACTGCAATATGACGCCAGTAAACAACATCAATACTTTAAATGTTCCATTGAGAATATAGAACATTACACATTGCACTCAAAAACCTATGAAGCCGCACCGCTTGATGGATTGTCCGCTCGTTACGGCTACAGTAGTCAGACGTACTGTGCTTCAACATACAAGTGTTACTATGGTGTGTGTATAAGGACGGCAAAATGGCACCGACTCGTAGACATATCATCTGGCGTTTTGTTTCGCGATATTATGCAAAAGCAACTTTTCTTACCTTCTGGTACCTGCTGATGTGTATTTGGGATCTGCATCAGTCCTGAAAATCATAATATGACCCCTTTGTGGCGCCTTTTGCATGGAAATAGACCTGACTTAGACCCGCTCATCGACAGCGCGCCTTATAATCCGCATCACCCTATGGTCCGGAAAGTAGGGTATACAGTAGGCTGCTGATTGGAACTTGGCACCGATTGAAAAAGTGTCAACACTATGCAGTGAAGTACCTCGGCAGCCATTTGTTGTGCATAATATTCATTCATTACAAGCCTGTGCACGTGAGTGAAGATGTTTTCTAATTGCAAGCGACACGTGGACAATATAACACGTTTGAGAATCTTCTGCTCCTGGTTTTAGGAGAGTGTCTCCAACATGTCGTAACACTCATGACAGTATATTGCTTTGTTCCGCTTGATGTTGTGAATGCGTGCCAGAGCAGCTAAACGGCCTTGTGGGAGGAGGAGGAGTGTGTTGTTTATGTGAGCGTGTTGTTTATTTGACCGGGCGCTGCTGCAAACAACTCCCCGCCAGCCAATTATTCTCCTGCACACCAAATATTCAGCACCCTCTCCCACGCAATCACGCCGAGCCCGCCACTGGCCGTGGCCCCCACGCTCGCCGCGGCCCTGCCGTGGCGCGGCAATCTGTGAGGCATCTGATGAAAGCGGCGCTGGCTGATGTAATCAAAGAGCAAGGCTCGCCCCCCCACCCCAATAGTTGGAACAAGAGAGGACACCACTTGGCCTAAACCGGTGGGCAAAAGTGTGCAATCGTTGCAGCGGAAACATGACCACACTTTGTGATCATCCATAGGTCGGATTAGCTTCATGCTACGCGCCATCGTCTAATTTACATAAGCAGTGAAGTTGTGTAAATGGTAAATAAAAAGAGAATAAAATAATTTGCAAATCCTTTTCAACTTATATTCAATTGAATAGACTGCAAAGACAAGATATTTCATGTTCACACTGAGAAACTTTGTTATCGTTTGCAAATATTAGCCCATTTGGAATTTGACGCCTGCAACATGTTTCCAAAAAAGCTGGCACAAGTGGCAAAAAAGACTGAGAAAGTTGAGGAATGCTCGTCAAAGACTTATTTGGAACATCCCACAGGTGAACGGGCTAATTGGGAACAGGTGGGTGCCATGATTGGGTATAAAAGCGGCTTCCCTTGAAATGCTCAGTAGAGATGTCCGATAATATCGGCCTGCCGATATTATCAGCCAATAAATACGTTAAAATGTAATATCGGAAATTATCGGTATCGTTTTCTTTTAGAGATGTCCGATAATATCGGCCTGCCGATATTATTGACCGATAAATGCGTTAAAATGTAATATCGGAAATTATCGGTATCGTTTTTTTTATTATCGGTATCGGGTTTTTTTGTTGTTTTTTTTATTATTAAATCAACATAAAAAACACAAGATACACTTACAATTAGTGCACCAACCCCCCCAAAAAAAACTCCCCCACACTCTCCCACACTCATTCACACTCATTCACACAAAAGGGTTGTTTCTTTCTGTTATTAACATGCTGGTTCCTACATTATATATCAATAAATATATCTATACAGTCTGCAGGGATACAGTCAGTAAGCACACATGATTGTGCGTGCTGCTGGTCCACTAATAGTACTAACCTTTAACAGTTAATTTTACTAATTTTCATTAATTAGTAGTTTCTATGTAACTGTTTTTATATTGTTTTACTTTCTTTTTTATTCAAGAAAATGGTTTTAATTTTTTAATCTTATTTATTTTTTTATTTTTTTTAAAGTACCTTATCTTCACCATACCTGGTTGTCCAAATTAGGCATAATAATGTGTTAATTCCACGACCGCATAAATCGGTTGATATCGGTATTGGTTGATATCGGTATCGGTTGATATCGGTATCGGTAATTAAAGAGTTGGACAATATCGGAATATCGGATATTGGCAAAAAGCCATTATCGGACATGCCTAGTTTTTTTATTATTGGTATTATTATTTTTTTTTAATTATTTTTTTTATTTTTTTTATTAAATCAACATAAAAAACACAATATACACTTGCAATTATTGCACCAACCCAGAAAACCTCCCTCCCCATTTACACTCATTCACACAAAAGGGTTGTTTCTTTCTGTTATTAATACTCTGGTTCCTACATTATATATCAATATATATCAATACAGTCTGCAGGAATACAGTCCGTAAGCACACATGATTGTGCGTGCTGCTGGTCCACTAATAGTACTAACCTTTAACAGTTAATTTTACTCGTTTTCATTAATTACTAGTCTCTATGTAACTGTTTTCATATTGTTTTACTTTCTTTTTTATTAAAAACAATGTTTTTAATTTATTTATCTTATTGTATTATTATTTTTAAAAAGTACCATATCTTCACCATACCTGGTTGTCCAAATTAGGCATAATAATGTGTTAATTCCACGACTGCATATATCGGTTGATATCGGTAATTAAAGAGTTGGACAATATCGGAATATCGGATATCGGCAAAAAGCCATTATCGAACATCCCTAGTTTTTTTATTATCGGTATCGTTTCTTTTTTTTATTTTTATTAAATCAACATAAAAAACACAAGATACACTTACAATTATTGCACCAACCCAAAAAACCTCCCTCCCCCATTCACACTCATTCACACAAAAGGGTTGTTTCTTTCTGTTATTAATATTCTGGTTCCTACATTATATATCAATATATATCAATACAGTCTGCAGGAATACAGTCCGTAAGCACACATGATTGTGCGTGCTGCTGGTCCACTAATAGTACTAACCTTTAACAGTTAATTTTACTCATTTTCATTAATTACTAGTTTCTATG